>NC_133620.1:27010884-27245884 GCF_048593235.1 Sminthopsis crassicaudata
TCAGCCCACAAAGAAAGTCTCCAAGAACGGGCCCTCGGAAGCTCCAGCCTCCAGATTCCAAGGCCCTCCGGCCTGCCAGAGGCTTGAGCCAATTCGTTTTTACGGCATCTTGAAAGGGAAATGTTATCGCCCCATGAATCAATCAACCAATATTTATTAATCATGTTTTCTCCAGGGCACAGAGGACCAGGGGTTTCCTCCAAGCAGATCCCAAGAGAGGTACAATCCCTCCACACCCAAAAGATGCTGGGGCCAAAAACACGTAAGCCCCGGAGTCGGATTCCCTAGCTGAGAGCCAGGCCAGGCCTTGACTGACAGATACAGGGGTAGGGGGCTCTGGACACGGGGAAATTGCTGTGGACCGTGTTGATCAGAGAATTCCCAGAAGGAGCGGGATTGGAAGGAGAACCCCTCCAAGTAGAAGACCGTCCAACATAAGTAAAGCCTGGATGAGAGGGGAAAGCAGAGACAAATGCAAGGACAGGACCCCTCCTCCAGGCAAATTATACACAAAAGGAGAGCGGGAGTCAGCCCTGCTTGGCAAAGACCTCATAGTCATCTCCAAATACTCATCACCACTGGAAAAGGGGAAAGAGAGTAGTGGAAAGAGGCTATGCTGTGCTATTATTTGTAGTATATAGTATTATTCTGAATGAGTTGTTTTCCATTGTTGGGCTCAATTATTCTATCTGTACATTGAGCAGATTGAATTAAATGATCAGTAACCTGAGAAGAGTCTGACAATAAAGTCAAAACTAAGACAGCTTCCTAGATCTAATGGCCTTTCCAGCTCTGATATTCCATATTCCAGAGCTTAAAGTCTGAGATTCTGGGTACAATCTTCGAAGACCCCCAATTCTGATCATCAATAAGTATCTTTATCTATAAAATGGGGTAAATACCGTCTAAGCTCCTATAACATAGAATTGTTGAGATAATGCTCTCAAAGTTCTTGGAAAAAATTGGAGAGCCATATGAAGGGGAAGATTCACCCAAGAAGGACCTTCTCTGTGTCAGGAGTTGAAGGAATGGGTACAATCGTCTAAGGCCCCCCAAGTCTGCCAATCAATAAGCATCTTTAGCCATAAAGTGGGGGAAATGCCGTCTAAGCTCCTATAACATAGAATTGCTGAGATAATCTTCCAAACTTCTTGGGAAAATTTGAAGAGCCGTATAAAGGGGAAGATTTGCTCAAGAAGGATCTTCTCTATTTCAGGAGTTTAAGGGAGCCCCAGGGACACAACTATGACAGAGAGACTTTGACTGAGAGAAGCTTACATTCTCATGGATGGGAGATTTTAAGGGCTATCTCACATTTTATTAACTGTATGGGCGCAGTCTACTACCGATACTAAATAATGATACAGTCTGATACTGGAGCATTAAGAGACATGACCTCCAAAAGCTTACAGTGAAGATGAATCCATATGTAAAGGAATTATTCTTTTCTTCCTATCTTTTTCCTTCCTTTCTTCCTTTCCACCTTTCCTTCCTTCTTTTCTTCATTGTTCCAACAAGCATGAATAAGCACCTGTTATGTGCTGTTCTAGACATGGAGGATACAAGAAAATAAAGTAGACAACTTAGTCCCTGCCTTCAGAGAGCTCATCATCTAACGAGAAAGACAACCTGCAGACAACTTAGGATATACAAGTCAGAGACCAAAAAAGTAAACCATGTTCACAAATAAATAAATATAAAAGAAATTCAAAGTAATTTCAGGGAACAGCACTAATAACTGGGGAAATTGGAAAGGGACTTGGAGGGAGCTAGGGGCTCCAAGACTCACAAACATGGGGAGGGAGACAGCATGGGGGGAGGAAGGCAGGATACCAGATGGAAACTGAACCACATCTTGGATTCATTGGCCACTGGACGCTTTGCATGAAAGCTCCCAGCCCTCGTGCCAAGCATTTGTCCCCTTAATTAAAGACACACACACATACATACACACACACACACACACACACACACACACACACACACAAAGTGAGTGTGTGTGTGTTTGACGGGAAATTGACTCCGGTCCCATGGGATTCATTCACAAGTCGATGGTTGCCCTGTATATAAGACTGCCAAGCTTTACCCATTAGAGTTGTTTTGTAAAAATGTTTTAAGCTTTGGGCTCCCCATCTAATCCTCGCCACCTCCACTCCAATAAAAAGATAATTCTGACCTGGAGTAAGTAAAACAGGGAGGTAATGGCTAAGTATTCAAAAGGGAACTTCATGAAAAGAATGTTAAAGCTACAATTCCAACTTTAATTCAGTTCCCCTCAAAAACATTTATTAAGTGCCTACTGTGTGCTAGGCACTAGGGATTCAAAGATAGAAAGTAAACAACTTCTGCTCTTAAGAATGAAAATGTATACAAAGAAGAAAATACAAAAAAAAAAAAAATACAAAATAACTTGAGAGAGAAAACCTTAGTAACCTTAATTACTTACTAGCTATATGGTTCTGGGCTAGTCATTTAACCACATTTGCCTCAGTTTCCTTATCTGTAAAATGTGTTGGAGAAGAAAATGACAAACCACTCATGTCACTGGGAAGAAAATTTCAAATAGGGTCATGAATAGAGCTGAACTGATATGACCAAAAGGACAAAAGCACAGATATTGGAAAAATTTCATAGAGTTTATGAACTTGATTGGGAAAAAAAGCCAACTTTATTTCTACTATCTTTTTGTTTCCTTTGTAAGCCTACAATTTTATTCTATGTATTTAGAAATATAATTCTGAGAAGGAGACCATGGGCTTCATCACACTGACTCCTGAGGGATCCAGGATACAATGTGCAGAATCTCTACTTTATCCAATTCAACCCAGCATCCATTTGTTCTGTACCTTCTGAGTATCAGGTCCTATTGTAGAAAAACATGATCTCCCAAAGCAGCCACTTCACTTTGGAATATCTCTAATTGTTAGACTTTCCCTTATAACAAATTTAAATTTACCTAGCTTCTACTTTAGCCCTTGATCACTGCCAGGGACTGAATAGAACAAACCTAGTTCCTTTTCCAACAGTTTTTCAGATGTTTGAAAATAACTCTCATGTGTCCACCCCCAGGTCTTCTTTTCATCAAGAGAAGTTTCAAGGAGACAAATTTCATTTCAAAACAAAAACAAAAACAAAAACAAGGAATTTCTTAATAGACATAACCAATAGTCTGAGCTAACTTGATAGGTAGTGAACTCCCTGTAACTTGAGGTCTTCAAGCTGAGGCGGGATGATCCCTTGTCATGCTCTGACTTCCTAAAGCCAAGTTTTTACATTACTAACTAAAAATAATAATTCATTTTAAAATTTTATTTATTTTTAACAATAGCTTTTATTTTTAAAATATATGCAAAGATAGTTTTCCATATTCACCTTTGCAAAACCTTGTGTTGCAAATTTTTCCCTTTCTTTCCCCCACCCCTTTCCCCAAACAGCAAACAATCCAATATATGTTAAACATTGTAATGTGCTGTTGTCTCCAGAAACTGCCGATTGCTCTCCGGGAGGAGATCTGCTGTGTCAACTCAAATCTCGGACAGATTCTTTTTCCTGTAGAGAGCCCTTGTCTCCAGACAGTTGCCGCCAACTCTGATCCAAAGTAGTGATTTCTTCCTCCGAAGAGCCACCTCAAGTCTGGCCCAGACAAGACTCTCCATCTCTCGAGTGCCACCCTCTTTTATCCTCCCAGAGAATGGGTGTGAGATAATGCAAGGGCTTCTGGGAAAAATTACTTCAACCAATGAACTTGCTCCTCCTAAGCATGCAAGCTCCTCCCCAGGAGTTCGAAGGGGTTAAACTCCTAGTAAAGGCCCGAACTAGAGAATTGTCAAGTGTCAACTTAGCACTTAGTAAGAACCTAACAAAACATGTGCAATTCTTATAGATAGTTAGATAGATTTCCACATTTAAAATTTCTGTACAAGAAAAAATCAGATCAAAAAGGGAAAAAATGAGAAAGAAAAAAAATCAAACAACAAAAAAGGTGAAAATACTATGTTGTAATCTACATTCAGTCCCTATAGTCCCCTCTCTGGATGCAAATGGTTCTCTCCACAAGTCTATTGGAATTGGCCTGAATCGCCTCATTGTTGAAAAAAACCACGTCCATGGAAATTGATCATCATATAATCTTGTTGTGAATGTGTACAATGTTCTCTGGGTTATGTTCACTTCACTTAGCATTGATTCAAGATAATAATTTTTAAGCTAATTTATTCCAAAATTACTGTGAATTCTCAAACACTAGGGAAATGGAGAGAATGTTATTTACTGATATCTCCCCAAAACAGTCCTACTGGGATATAGGGAATGAAATGTCATTGGACCATAGTGAATTTCTCATCACTGGAGGTTTTCAAATAAAAGTTGAATGATGATTGGTCAAGGGATAGAGTAGAAAGAATTCCTTCTCAGGTAGAGATTGGACTAAATCCAAGCTCCCTTCCATCTCCCTTCCGAGTCTGAATTTGTAGGCAGAATTGGGAAAATTGGAGTTATAGAATCACAGCATCATCAGGAGCTAGAAGGCAGTTCAACTTTCAGCTGAGTAAGGATCTCTTCCTCTGACAGGTAAGCATCCAATCTCAGTTTGAAGATTTCCAGTGATGAGGAACTCATTGTGGTCCAATGGCATTCCATTCCTCTATGCCCCAACAGGATTGCCACAAGGGACATATTAGTAAATTATATGCTCTCCCATTCCTGAGAATTTGGTTATGCTGAAGTCCTATGGAGATTAGAGATAATGGCAGAAATAAATTTAATATAAACATACACAAATGAGGACTGAGGATGCCAGCAGAAGCAAGGCTGAGTAAGGAAGTCAGTATAATGTGGTGCAGAAGATGAAACACTGAATTTGAAGTCCACATAGGCCAGGGTTCAAGTCCCAAGACATACCTCAATCATATTTGTTCATTAAGGCTTTTCCAATAAAATGAATGGATGCCCATCAATTTGAGAATGGTTGGGTAAATTATGATATATGAATGTTATGGAATATTATTGCTCTGTAAGAAATGACCAACAGGAGGAATACAGAGAGGCTTGGAGAGACTTACATCAACTGATGCTGAGTGAAACGAGCAGAACTAGGAGATCATTATACACTTCAACAATGATACTGTACGAGGATGTATTCTGATGGAAGTGGATAAATTCAACATAGAGAAGAGCTAATCCAAATCCAATTGATCAATGATGGACAGAATCAGCTACACCCAGAAAAGGCACACTGGGAAATGAATGTGAGCATTTTTGTTTTTTGTTTTTCTTCCCAGATTATTTTTACCTTCCAAATACAATTCTTCCTTTGCAACAACAACAAAATTTGGTTCTGCACATATATATTGTACCTAGGATATACTATAACATATTTAACATGTATGGGAATGCCTGCCATCTAGGGGAGGGGGTGGAGGGAAGGAGGGGAAAAATTCGGAACAGAAGGGAGTACAAGGGATAATGTTGTAAAAAAAATTACCTATGCATATGTACTGTCAAAAAAAGTTATAATTATAAAATTAATTTTTTTTAAAAAAAGGCTTTTCCAATAAGCCTAGAAAACATGCTCATGTTGATGGAACATCAAACAGCAAATTCTTATCCCCAAAGCTGGGGTCTTTGGGTTTGTCAAACATTTGATTATTATTATTATATTATTATATATATATTATATTATTATATTGACTATTTTGTCCTGTGAATCTAACCTATTCCACTGATCAACTAGTCCATTATGTCGATGGAACATAAGACATGGTTCTACCCTTCAAATTTCTCCTTCTTTATACCAATGCCATGAATATCCTCATGTGACTCATCACCTTTCCTTTCCAGATTTATTCCAAAACTTAACTTCCTTATTCAATGCAGCAAATCCAAAAAGAGACCATAATAAGAGACTGGCCTTGGCTGACCAAGTATGAGTATGCTCATTTGGAGCATACTCAACTTTTTAATATACCCAATAGCCCAAATCTTTATTACACAATTAACAGAGCTAGTTACAGAATTTATTCACCTGCTCCAAAATCCATGAGAGGTTTACATCAGCCAAACACTCTGCTCTTGCTGGTAAGAACTGTGCTCACTGGCCAGACCCCTGGTACATGGATATTTGCTCTAAGGCTCTCACTCTCTCAGCTCTCTCATTTCTTTCTGCCTTTGTGTCTCTGTACCTTTAGTCTCTGTCTCTCTTCCTATTTTTACCTCTGTTTCTCTCTCTGTATGTGTCTCTAAAGCTAAGTAGCTAATAACTTCTTGACTTGCCTTATTGATAATTTATCGATAACCAACAAGGGAAAATTCTATTTTGGATTTTATTCTCATTAACAGGAGAAAGCTGATTGCTGGAACCTGGGAACAGGAACTTTAAAGGAGTCATGATCAATCTATTCCAGGGTTTGTGATATAGCAGCAGAGGCAATCTGAGCATGTCTGCCTTACACACTACATTTAGGAAGCTAGGTTTTAAAAGACCCAAAGGTAAGATAAGTAGCATCCCATGGATTAAATTACTTCAGAAAAAGTCAACCTAAACAGAATGGGACATGCTCAAAAAGGAAACTCTAAGGACGCACAGAAAAAAAAATTACTGAAAAGGAAAAATAGGACTTGATTGAAGAGACCAATGTGGATGCACGGGGAATTCTCCAACTAATTTAGATTTTAAATAGTCATACATAAAAGATATAAGCAAGACCACTATAAAAAATATAAGATCACAGTCCTGCAGAAATAATAAGCTCAGAAGCAGGTGAAGCTGGCAAGGAAAGTTAAGAGTAGTTTGTTTTTAGCTGTATTGGGGGAGAGGGAAAAAGAAAAATCACAAAATAGGAACTTTGATATGGATGGGATCATGGTACTTGACAAAAGAGAGAAGACAGAGCTGCTCAATTCTAATTTCATTTGTTTTCTTTGCAGAGGAGAATGGTCATTACACTGCAAGTGAGGAAAAAAAAATTGACTCTGGGCAGCTAGATGGTACAGTGGATAGAGCACCAGTCCTGAAGTCAGGAAGACCTGAGTTCAAATCTGATCTCAATCATTTAATACTTCCCAGCTGTGTGACCCTGGGCAAGTCATAACCCCAATTGCCTCAGCAAAAAAGTAAAAATTAAATTAAATTAAATTAAAATTAAAATCTGTTGACTCAAGCAAATCAGTACCCAAGTAGAGAGGTAAAAAGAAACTACTTAGCTTCCCTTAATAAATCTGGTGGCCCACAAAATGTTTGTGGCAGCTCTTTTTGTTGTAGCTAGAAACTGGAAGTTGAATGGATGTCCATCAATTGGAGAATGGTTGGGTAAATTGTGGTATATGAATGTTATGAAATATTATTGCTCTGTAAGAAATGACCAGCAGGAGGAATACAGAGAGGCCTGGAGAGACTTAAATCAACTGTTGCTGAGTGAAATGAGCAGAACCAGAAGATCACTGTACACTTCAACAATGATACTGTATGAGGATGTATTCTGATGGAAGTGGAAATCTTCAACATAAAGAAGATCCAACTCACTTCCAGTTGATCAATGATGGACAGAGGTAGCTACACCCAGAGAAGGAACACTGGGAAGCGAATGTAAATTGTTAGCACTACTGTCTATCTACCCAGGTTACTTATACCTTGGGAATCTAATAATTAATGTGCAACAAGAAAATGGTATTTACACACATATATTGTATCTAGGTTATATTGTAACACATGTAAAATGTATGGGATTACCTGCCATCGGGGGGAGGGAGTGGATGGAGGGAGGGGATAATTTGGAAAAATGAATAAAAAAAAAATTTTTTTTAAATAAATAAATAAATCTGGTGGCCCAGATGAGCTTTTATCCTTGAGCCGTAGAGCAACTGGCTGATAGGCCACTATTAGAGATACTTGAGAGATCATGAGAAATAAGGAAAGTTCCATAAGATTGGAAAGGAGCAAATGAGGCAATTTCCCAAAAGGAAAGAGAAGAATCTGAAAACTATAGGGCTCCCAAGCTTGCCTTTGACTTCTAGGGAAACATTCTATATTCCTATCTTCCTGTCTTCCTCAGTATCCAGGTAGTATTTCTCCTTTCTACTTCCTTTCACTGAATGTTTGGAGAGTCAGAGAAACACTTCCCTTCTTCTTTCTGGCATCTCTGCTCTGCCATGGTTAGTCCAGGTATGCTTGGGGAAAGCACCATCAAAGGAAGCTAATGACTGAGCTTTGCCTCTAAGCAGAAACCTGTAGCTGAGGGTGAACAGCTGGATGAGGATGAAATAAACCCTTCTACTCCTCCCTACTGAGGATGGTTCTTGAAAAATGATCACGCCTCATTTTTCGACTCAGGTGAGCACTGATTGTCCATTTCTAGTCTCCCTAGACAGACAGAAGGGACATGCTCACCCCCTCACCAGGCATTTCCACCACTGATTGCTCGACCATTAGAATGACTTCTCTCACATGGCTGGCGTCTCTTCCACTTTGGTTTAAATTAATGCCCACTTGTGGAGCCATTGGTCAGTCTCTACCTCATGCAGTCTCTTCCAGTATTTGAATGTGTCAATGAAGTCTCCCCTCAAATTTCTCTTTTCCAAGAGCCTCAAGGAACCTTTAGGAGTCCCAGGTCTGAAGGGGACATGGTCCACATACACTTACACACACAATTAGCATATATACACTGTACAAACAGAGGCACCAAGCTGCCCTGGGAGGACCATACAGGGGCTGATGCTGGGGATGGCGGGGGACAGAAGAAGCAGACCAAGCAGGGTTCTAACTGAGGGTTGCATGGCTACCTCTGGGGGACAGAAAGGGGTGGGATGCATATGTATATGTTACAGTAGCCCCAGGGTCTCCATGACGCCTTTCCCAAGGGCTCCCTCCAGTTGTGGAAAATAATGAAGAGGCCCACATGTGTATTTGCATAACATATCCATTTCATTTGCCTCTCATTTGCATTCAAGCCCCTGTCTGCACTGTCTCCTCTCTTTCCGGAGAGGCTCGAGGCTCTGTGCCTTTTCTTCTCACTCCATCTTGAATGTGGTCATGTTCCCCAGCTCCACTCCCAGAGGGTATCTGAAAAAGGGGAACAGTAAGAGCCCCATTTCTCTAGTGCTTAAAGGTTCCAAAGTACTGTCCCCACAATCACCCTATAAAGTGGCTATTTATCCTATTTTGACAGAGGAGGAAGCTGAAGTTCAGAGTAGGAAAGTGACATAGTCATGATCACACATCTAGACACAGTCAGAGAAGGTACATGAACCCGAGTCTTGGCAGAGTCCAAATTTAGTGCTCAACCACACTAAACCACACTATGACAGGAGGGGAGCTAAATCAGAAGAGATACTTTTTATCCTACCATACTACTCCCAGAATTAAAAACAAGTCCGTGAATTAGATCCCCAGGAAGCCAAAGACTGAATCGTAGTTTCAATAGAATATAAGCAAATAAAAATGAACTGCTTTGGAACCCAAAGGATAGTGTTCCCAACTGAGTCTTGGTTCTAGGAGTTGCAGATTGAGCCCTGACCTAGTCCCACACTGAGCTCTCTCACAGGCTGAATGAACTCTCACTCCAAAGAATTGAAATATACTTGTTCTTGATCATAAGAAAAAACCATAGACTTTAAATGTAAGAACTAAGGAGAAACCTCATTTAAAAGGAGAAGAAACCAAGGTCCCAGTGAGGGGGGATTAACTCATCCCAATATCACACAGTGAGGAGGGGAGATACCAAGTCCAAAGACCCCCGAGTATGACTGACTTATCTCACTTTTTCCCACCTCTGGAAATTCAAGTCTGACTTGAACCAAAAAGATGTCATATTTTTAGAGGGAAATACAAGGGAGAGCTAGAGAATTCTATTCAGCTCAGTAAGAAGAGTTTATGTACTTTTCTACACACTGGGCACTGTGTGATAAGACAAAGTCAAATAAATTAGCCTTTGTCCTCAAGAAACTTATACTGTATTGAGCATATGCCAGATATTCCCAAATAAGTCAATTCAACGTATTTACAAAGATATAAAAAGTAATTTCTAGAAAGAGAGAAATCATAAAGATCTGGGAGCTTTGGTAAAGATCTTCTATGGAAAATGAGATCTGATACATGCTCGTAAGGAAACCAGAGATTCTCTGAGCCGGAGGGAAGAAGGATGATCATTCTAACCATGAAGAATATGTTACACATAAAGAGAAGGGATTACAAGACCTTGAAATCAAGAACTTCAGAATTAGAAGGAACATCAAAGGAATATACCTGAAAAGTAGTCCCTTTAGCATCTTACCCAACTGGAATGCTCCTCGTTACTGCCTGAAGAAAGACATATTATTTATGGATGACTTCTAATGGTCAAAATGTTTAGTCTGTTGGTGAATAGTTAACAAAATAAATAAAGCTATGTTAATAAAAAAAAAGAAGTTTGGTTTAACATGGAACCAAAAACTTCCCCTCCTACCGTTGCTAGGTCTTCTCCCTAGGGCCAAACAGACCAGTTTCATCCTTCTTACACTGGACAATCCTTCAGAACCTTCAAGATGGTTAAGTCTTCTCCTCTCCAATCTACTTTCCCTTCAACTGATTCTCACAAAGCAACCAATTCTCTCACCATCTTGGTTACCTTGGTTCTAATAGGCCCCAGTTTGTTAATGTCCTCCTGAAGATGGACTGCCCAGAACTGAGCTCATAACCCTAGATGTTAGGTCCCAGTTAGGAGTTATCTCTAGATCATGATACCACATGACACAGGTGACACTTGGACACTTGCTTCTCTTCCCCCTTCCCATCCACAAATCTCCCTAAGGGAGCAGTGCTATGTAGCAGGAGTTTTTCTGGGCCAAGAAGGCAGCTTTTGATTCTAACAAAAGTAAAATGCAAGCAAAACTTAGAGAAATGCAGGATTCTTGACTTGGTAAGGAAGCAGATGAGATTCAACTTTACACCCGCAGCAGAAATCCAAAGCATTTCTCTGATGCCCTGAAGACTATTTATGAATTAAAAATCTCTGGTGCTTCTTAACTACTCAGAGCCAAGGGAGCCCCATTGATTTGTGATAAGGACATGGCCCTGGAGAGATGGGCTGAACAGTTCCATAGCGTTCTCAACAAACCATCATCAACTAATACTGGAGCCATTGATCTTATGCCTCTGGTTGTAGTCAATTCTTCTCTAGACAAATTTGTAACTAAAGTAGTATTGAACGTCACCAGGCTACTCGCAATACCTGGTGTTGATTCCATCCCAGCACAGATCTGTGGATCAGGAGGTCCACTACTCACACAGAAGCTGACAAATATTCCAGGTTATGTGGCAAGAAGAGGTTATCCCCCAGGAGATCAAGGATGCCTCCATTATCCATCTCTGTAAAGGAAAAGGAAACGGGCTGACTGTACAATCACCAGATGCTTTCTTCCATGCTTTTTAGCAAGACGTTTCATTGGGCAAAAATGGCATCGAAGTCAAGTACTACACTGATGGTAAATGATTTACCTTAAAAAAGTTAAAACTATTATAAATACCCAAATATAAAGGACCTGTGAAAGAAAATGCTATCTGTATCCAGAGAAAGAACTGAAATTATCTATCTATCTATATATAATGACTTTACCTACATATATGTATTTATCCATATATACAGACAATATGTATATATGGATATACACATATATACATACATATTTATTTCTAATGGTAGCCATCTCTAGAGGGGGAAGGACAAAAGGAAAAAATATTCACATGATAACTATGTATTTATAGATATACATTATAAATAGATAAATACATTAAAATAGATTTAAAACATTTTAATGTACTTAATTTATAATTGTTATAATTTATGTTATAGATTACATATAATATATATTAATAATATTATATATAATAATTATATATATAAAATTGTTATGAATTATAACTAAGATGATTGCTATAATAAAATATTTTAAATTTATATATCTAAAAGAAATAGATATACATAATAGATTTTCCATTTCATATGCAAATATCTTTTTAATGCATGTGTTATTTCATAAATTAAAAAATAAAATGAAGAAAAATGTAAGAAAGAAAGAAAAAAAGGCTAGAAACCAAGACCAAAGTAGGAGAGTTCACACACTATCTTTTGTTTGCAGATGATTATACGCTCAATACAGCTCCTGAGAACAGATGTAACAGCATATGAATCAGTTCTCAAATTTTGTGCTAATTTTGGCCTGAGAATCAACACCAAGAAAAAAAAGAAATTTTCCACCAGGCAGCTCTGCACCAGCCATACATAGAATCATTGTTCATCCCCAGAGTATAGAACCATAAGCAGCGAGGAAGAAAGATGTACAGAGGTTGAATGATATTTGTTGTATGGCAAAACTTCCTAACAATAAGCAGAATGGGTTGCCTCCAGAGTTCTCCTAAAGTCACAGCATTTGAGCGTTGGTGGGGACTTCAATATCCAAGTCAAACCGACATTCAAAAGGAATCACACACACACACACACACACACACACACACACACACACACACACACTGGTTCACCTCTACTTGGAGATCTCCAAGGAGAGAAAGTTCATCATCTCACCAAGAGGGCCCTTCCATTCTGACCCAGCTTTCATTGTGAAGAATTTTTTTTCCCTGATATTCAGCTTTAACCTGTCTCATTTAAACTTCTGCCCAGAGTTCTGAAGTCTGCTCTCTAAAGTCATCCCAAGTGATTCTAGTGCTTCTTCTACAGACAAGCCCTTCCAACAGTTGCAGACTCCTTCCAATCTTGCTCCATTGAGTCTTCTCTTCTCCAGACTAAACCTCCTCATTTCTTTCAATTAATATGCGCATAGCATGGCTGCAGCACCTCCAGCCCAGTGTTTCTCACATGGTGTATGCCCTTCTGTGGAAATCAGTCCCTTTCAATATCTTTCCTAAACTCATCCAGAACTGAACACAGTACTTCAGACAAATTCTAATAAGGCCAGAAGACAGTGGGACCGTTATCTCTACCTCTGGAAGCTCTTCTCCTCTTAAGATAGTCCAAGATCTTAAGTCCAAGCTCCTTGACTTCAGAACTCTGGGTAGAAGCTGCATGAGTCAGGTTAAGGCTGAATGTCGGGGGAAGGGGGAAAGAGGGGGAAATTCTTCACAATGAAAGCTGGGTCAGAATGGAAGGGCTCTCTTGGTGAAGTTCTCTAGGTGTCATACTGCTGACATTAAGCTTTATTGTTATTGCTGTTTTATCATTTTCAGTTGTGATCAATTCTCTGTGATCCCACTTCGGATTTTCATGGCACAAATACTGGAGTGGTTTGCAGTTTCCTTCTTTAGTTCATTTTACAGATGAAGAAACTAAGACAAAGTTGAATGACTTACCCAGGGTCCCACAGCTACTAAGTATCTGACACACAGCAAATGATTAAATGTTTGATGAATGAGTAAATGCTCAGCTTTGCCAGTTAGTTTTACTAAGATTTTCCAGTCAAAGGAGTCTAGCTAGAACTCTTTGCTTGGTGACCTTAAGAAAGTCCCAGTTTCTGCTTCATTAGAGATTGAATGGTCTCCAAAGAACGTGTGCTGGGGGTAGGAGAAAAATATCCAATTTGGCTGGTACACAGAGTAGTGCACAGAGAAATAGAAGAAGAAACTGGAAAGTCTGACGTTAAAGAGCCTAAAGGTAACTAAAGTGAGTAACCACAGGTTCGGTACACTCTGCCCTCACACAATGGCCCAGTCTGGGTGAAAGGGGTATGTTCTCCCAAATCACAACTCTCTTTAGCTCATGCTGCTCTTACCCAGTTTCCTCTGGGAACCTCAGTGAACACCTTGACTGTAGTTCATGTCCAGATCTCCCCAGAAGTACTCAGGGTGACCCTGACATCCTGAACAGAAGAGAAATTTTTACCCCATAGGGATCTCCCAATATAATCTTCAACATGATCTCCCATTCTATCTAGCAGAATAAGAAAGAGTCTTAGATAGCACCAACCTTGGAATTTGCCTCTTGAGTAAACCCAAGGTCAAGAAATATGATCTGTCTTGCTGCCATACCTAAGGACTATGGGATCTTTACATCTGACATGCACTTGAACCTAACCTATTCCACTGATCAACTAGTTTATTTCTTAGCCAATACCAAATGGTTTTGGTGACTGTTGCTTTATAATATAGCTTTAGATCAGGTACAGCTAGGCCACCTTCATTTGATTTTTTTTTTAATTAATTCCCTTGAAATTCTCAACCTTTTGTTCTTCCATATGAATTTTGTTAATTTTTTTAGGTCATTAAAATAGTTTCTTGGGAGTCTGATTGGTATAGCACTAAATAAATAGATTAGTTTAGGGAGTATTGTCATCTTTATTATATTCGCTCGGCCTATCCAAGAGCACTGAATGTCTTTCCAATTATTTAAATCTGACTTTATTTTTGTGGCAAGTGTTTTGTAATTTTGCTCATATAATTCCTGACTTTTCTTTGATAGATGGATTCCCAAATATTTATACAGTTGTATAAAATACAGTTGTTTTGAATGGAATTTCTCTTTGTATCTCTTGCTGTTGGATTTTATTGGTGATATATAAAAATGCTGAGGATATATATGATATGCACTTGAAACTTTCCTTCTATGTTGTCTCCCCCATTAGAATGTGGACTCTTGAAGGGCAGATCCTATCTTTACTTTTTTTATTTGTATCCCCACTGCTTAGCACAGTGCTTTATAAACAGTAAGCACTTAATAAATGCTTATTCATTCATTCATTCAAGAGTATGGGTCTGACCTTATAGAGAGCATTTCTTGAGCAGCATCCCTCTGGAACAAACAAGTTCCTCTGTTTCTTGTAGCTAAAGAGAACTGATGTTCTCTTCTAGGGGGCTTTATGATAACATTGTTAGAGTGAGTTATTTGGACACAGATTGGTAAGGTGGTTCCAAAGTATTCTTGACTTGTAGAGGATAATCCCAACCAAAAAGAGGCATGAGTTTGGAAGGGGATTTATAGTAGTATTTTGTGGAAGAACTAGAGGGTCAACAGATTGTTGGAATATCATCCGACTGGTAATTCTAATTTCAGTTCCTTTGGAGGGGAATTTTTGTGAGTGTTTTATGTGTTCTCTATTTACTATAGTGCTCCTTCAATTTTTGTTGAATACATTACGTATTTTTTTGTATCTCTTCAACTGCTCTTGAGTCATTTCATTATGTGCATTTTCTGGAACAAATTAAAGGCTATTTTCTTCCTGATATGCACTTGTAATCCTGAGTGCTTATTCAGAAGCTGGGGACTCTCTTACTCATACTCCAACAAAAGCATATTTAGAGAGTTCAACTCTGAGTTGAACATCATAAGTCAAGGCAATGTTGCTCTTTTAGTAACCCCCCTCAAACCAAATCTATATGAGGGTTGTGGGCATCCTTTTCATAGACACAAGTAGAGATTTGTTTTGCTTAACTGTACAGCTTTGTACAAGGAATTATAATTGACTATGGGGATACAAAAATGAAATGCACATATTAGAAACTGGAAATTATCTACACAGTAATTTCAAGGAGAGAGGACTAATATATGAAAGAATCAGAAAATATCTCATGTAGGAAACAGGCTCTAAGTGATGCTTTGAGGAAAGTGAGGAGGGCATTTCAGATGTAGGAATAGTCTATTCAAATACACAAAAGGGACAAATGGAATGTATGCCCAACAAACAGCAAGTCAGTTGGACTGGAATGGAGAGTACATAAAAGTAAGAGCCATTTGCCAATTGATAAATGTTTAAAGGACATAAACAAGCAGTTTTTGGAGGAAGAAATACAAACTATCAATATTTTTTTTAAAAATGCAAACCTCTAAATCACTAATACTTAGAGAAATTTAAATTAAAGCAATTCTGAAGTACCCCCTCACACCCATGACCAAAAAAAATAATAATAATAAATGTTGAAGAGACTGGAGGGGAAATAATCACATGAATGCACTGTTGGTGGAGCTATAAGCTAGGCAACAATTCTGAAGAGCAATTTGGATCTATACCCAAAAGCTATGAAATTGCATACTCTTTGACCCAACAAGTATTACTATTAGTTTCTATGCCACAAAGAAATCAATGAAGGAGGAAAAAATAGAAAAATTATTTATAGCAGCTCTTTTGTGGTGGCAAAGAATTGGAAACAGAGATGTCCACCCAATGTGAAATGCTTGGCACAATGCCTCATACATATTAGACATTTAATAAATGTTGATCAGCTGACTGAATGGATGAACAAGTTATGGTATATGAACATGATGGAATACTATTGTGCTGCAACAAATGAAAGGAATGGTTTCCAAAAAATCTGGGAAGATTTATATGAACTGATGCAAAGTGAAATGAACAATACGAGGAAAACAGTTTATTCAAAAAAATTCAAAAAAATCAAAAACAGTAAAATTGCAAAGATAATCAATTGGGAAAAAATTGCTAACTCCAATTAATAGAATGAACAGCTACAATTCCAAAAGAATTATGATAAGACATGCTATCCACCTCCACACAGAGAGAGGGTGGACTTGGAGTTCAGATTGAAGCATATTTTCTTGTCTTTCTGTCTTCATTATTTTCTTTTTTGAATGGGGAGAGTGAAGGAAAACACAACTAATGCAGAAAGTTGTTGTGTTTGACTGTACATATTTGTAACAGGTTTTGTTTTTCATGCCTTTTAAATGGATGAGAGGAGACAGAGAATTCCTATCTGAAAATAATTTTTTTTTCCTTTTTCATGAGGCAATTAGAGTTAAATGACTTGTTCAGGGACACATGACTAATGTCAAGTATCTGAGGCCAAATGTGAACTCAGATCACCAAGCCACCTGGCAGCACTGAATTTTTTTTTTTTTCACAAAAGAGAGAACACAAAAAGAGGAGAAATAAGAAAGGTAGATAAGAAATATCAGAGAGGGCCATAAATATCAGGCCAGGAAGCTTTTCTTTTGTTTGAGCAACAATGGGATGCTATGGAAATTGTTTGAGCTAGAAAGAGTCCAGTCAGATTCTTATTCTTAGGAATTAGTTTGCAGTTTTGTAGAGGACAGACTGTGTCAATGTCTGATTACAACAATTCTCTCTGTCCCTTCCTTTCCCCCTCCCTATTCACTCGCAGTCCAGCCCATGATAGTGGCATTTTCTCATTTTCCTTCCAAGTGACAAAAGAACTTGCTTTTCAGAAATAACACATCAAGGCAATCTCATTAGCTGGGAATATAAAATAAATTACAGAAGAATTGTACATGTTTAACCTATATCAAATTGCTTGCTACCTTGGAAAGGGGGGAAAGAGGGGGAAAAATTTGGAACATAAGAAGCTTTGCAAATGTGAATGTTGAAAACTATCTTTGCATGTATTTGGAAAAATAGAATACTATTAAAATGAAATGAAATGAAAAGCGGAAAGGGGGATATAAAATAAATTCCTAATGCTTGAAGGGAGGGACAGGAATAAGGGAAAGGGAAGCATGAAATTTAAGTTCTAAACTGAATGCATATTCTTCTCTTTCATGGATATCACGTTCCGATCAAACCTACTGGTATTCCCTGTACACACTATTCGATCTCCTACATCTGCCTATGCACAGATTATTCCATATTTCTGGAATATATATTCCTCTCTTTTGCATCTTAGAATTCTTAAAAGCCCAACTCAAGAGCCACCAACTCCTCCACAAGGCTTATCCCTATCCCCCCCCATCAGAACTGATTTTGTATTTATTTTGTACCATATACACTTTATTTTATATTATTTATTTAATTTTCATTCCCCCATATACAATGTAAACTCTTGGAGGTCAGACACTGTTGAATTTTGTCTTTGTATCCATCCCCTGTGCCTAGCACAAAATAAAGATGTTTAATATAAGGCTTAATAAATATTTGTTGAGTGATTGAATATATTGTGATCTTAATTGTTCAGGTTCAGATTGACCCATCCTGCATCACACTTTGTGGGCTTCAGAGCTGAAAAGGACTTGAAGAACCTGAAATCCAATACCTCTCATTTCATAAATAAAGAAAATGAGATCCAGAGAGAAGAGAGGACAGATACAAAGTCACATAGCTACCTTTACTATGCTATTTCTCCCTTAAAGAGCAGAACCAGAACCATGAATAGAATTTCTAAAAAAAAAAAAAATGAGGCTTGGTTCCAGGGAAAACTTTGTAACAGTGAAAATTGTCCCAAAGGTGAAAAAGACTACCTTGGGAGGTAATGAGTGCTCCATCACCGGAGGTATTCAAGCAGAGTAGCCTTTAGTTCCTGTACAGATTGAATTTGATGCCTTTGGCCTCTGAGATTTGGGGACTTTAAAATTCTAAACCTATCACCCCAATTTACAAAGATCTTTTCAAATTCTCCAGAAAAATCTTTGTCAATAGGATGGCCGGGGGGGATACCAAAGGAAGGAAAGAAGGTGCCTTAGACAGAAAACAGAAACTGGAAGTAACTGCAGAGGCATCTAATCCAATTCATAACAAGCCTCCCCCATATCTAGAGCATCCATGGCAAGTGGCCCTCCAACTTCTACTTGAACATCTTCAATGATGGGGAATTCAACATCTCCCAAAGAAGCCTCTTCCTCTTTGGGACAGCTCAGATTATTATGATGGAAGTCTTTGAGATTTTTTCAGCAAAAGCTGAAGTCCTGAAGAGGTTATAAGACAGACTTCGAAAGATGAATGGAGAAAACTTTCAGGTACAAAATAAACATTCCTCACTCTTAAAAAAAAAGGTGAGAGATTTGAATATGTTAATATATATGTGTATGTATGTATTTATATATACAGAGAGAGAGTGAATACAGTAGAGAGAATTTGAATACATTAAAATATATATGTATATGTATATTTATGTGTATTGAGAGAGAGAGAGAGTTAGTTTAGCAATACAATGAATATGTTTCCAGGGTATAGACAGCATCTCTACCTTCATCCCCAGGCACTCATCTACATACTGTTGTTCAAACATGACCAATGTGACCCCATTTGGGGTTTTCTTGAAGGAGATACTTTAGTGGTTTGCCTTTTCCTTCTCAAACTCATTTCATAGGTAAGGAACTCTAGGGGAAAGAACTAAGTGACTTTCCTAGAGTCACATAGCTAGTAAGTGCCTGAGACCAGACATCAGACCGGGATACACTATCCACTGTATCATCTAGATGCATCTATATAGGATTCCCAAAGGAATGTGGGAAAAGAAAAGGACTACACTGATATTAATCACCCTGAGGAAAAATGGAATTTGTCAAAAGTAAGTCTTCTGTCTCCTGCCCAGAAGTGCAAACAGCCTTGACTCTGAGAGAGTCAAAGGGAAGTTGTTTCTGCCCACCCTAAGTTAAAGATCAGTGCTTTAGTTGAAAGAGCACTGTAGCTTAAAAGACCATTGAACCATCCATCCATCCATTCATCCATCCATCCATCCATCCATCCTCACCAATAGCTAAAGGTAGAAAATTATGGCCCTGATTCATAAAGAGCAAACCCAGAAGAGCAGATGAGCAGATAGACCATATCAAACTTCACAAGGACCTTCTGGAAAGAGAAAAATATGAAGGTTCCGCAGTTTTGTGTTGAGTTGCCTTGGCTACTTGTGTCCCTTACAGTTTGATCCATTTCTCATTATGTCTCGTGTCCACTCTCCACTAACCCCTGTCCTTTAAAATAGTGTATTTATGAAAATGTATCCTTGGTGTAGGGGAAATAATGTATAATGACTGTTCTTGTTCTCCTTTTGAATAAATGCCTTTGTTAAAATTTTGAGTCTATTGGCTGAATATTAAAGTGAAGCACACTGGTGGGAGCACATAAGCAACTTGAAGAGTTATCCCTAAAACACCAACAGGTTTTAAAGATCCAGCTGTTCACAGTGGTGGTGTCTGATTAGGCAGTGAGCCCTATGGGGAGTTATACTTACTTACAAGAGGGAGTTTCATTAGGAGGAAAGTGTTTTAAAGGCCCTAAAATATGATAAAAATAGGAGCTGCTATTTCTGTTTTGTTTACAGAGGCTGGGGCCACCCTGCTTCTACCCTACTAGAAAGGGCAGTTTCACCCTAAGCCAAGCCCAGATTCCATTGTAAAGGAAATCACATGACCTGAAGCTAGGGTGGCCAAAATCAAAACCTAAAATCAACAGATATTGCACAGTGAGTCAGTAAGATCACTTACCTTGGAGCCCAGACTGGCCACTCATACCTTCCCCCCTTAAATCATCTCCTTTCCCTCACATCCAACTCTCCAAGACCATTTGGTAAAATCAGGGAGTCCCATCCTTCTCAGCCCCTGACCAGGAGGATGCTCCTCTGAACTGGGACTTTTGCACTGGGCTCTACTTCCTTGAATCATCCATGCGCTATCATTTTGTTCTTCTTTGTAATCATTGTCATATTCTGGAATTGGCTGGTGGGAATCTGACCAACTTGTCCCAGTCTGGGACCAGAGCCAAGAGTAAGACCAGAACCAAAGTCAGGACTCAGTTTGGGGGTAAGGTCAAAGGTAAGCCTGAATTAATTGTAATTCTTCTAAACAGAAGGCAAGACAAGAGATGACTGAATCTGAATTTGTTTTTTCATGATGGAGTTGGAGTAAATTCCCTTCTACCTTTGACATTCTCTGTCTGGAAGGCATTGTCTTTTCCAGCAACGTCTGTTTTAATAAGGAATCTTGAATATCCAAAGTAATAAAGCTATGATGGTGGAATTTCAGGCACTCAGCTACCCACTGGGAGAGATAGCTAGAGGTCAGAGAACCTTACTAGATGCCCTCAAAGCAGGTCACAAATATCCATAGGGGAATCTCTGGGAAACCTCTGCCAGGTCCCTTCCTCAACCAGCAAGGGGACTCTCTAGTGTGGTAGCCACTGATTGCGGTGGGGAAAATGCCAACCTGTGGGTGGGGTTAGAACTCCACCTCCTTTCCTGCCCAGATGTCAGGCTTCTAAGTTGAAGGGGGATCTTTTGGACCATCCCAATGTTCTAATTCCAAACACTCGGGGAAATAACTTGATGAGTCCCCAAGGACTCAGAAGGAGAAAGAGTCTGGCCCAGAGAAGGCCCTGACGGGAAGCAGATGCTGGTGGGGAGAGTGGGCAGGGGTTAAGTGCAGCTCTCAACTCTGAGTGGGTGGGAGAATGAAGTTCTTTGTCTTGAAGCTGTGGGATTTTTTTTCCTCCCTATTGCACTCCATCATTATCCTCTTGTCCTTTTCCTCAGGCTCTCCCAAGTTCATGGAACCTCTCCAAAGCCCAGCTGTACCTCTTCCATCCTCTGCCTTTCTTCTCAAAGCCCGATTCTTGGCCCCAGCTCAACCAAAGAAGTCATTCATTGATGAACCTATGGGCTCATTCTAGGACTCAGTGTTGACTTGGGAAGTGTCTCTCAATCACCGAATCTCAAATAATCGGCATCTCAGGCCAGCCTGATCCTGAGTAAGAAACCTTTTGATTGTGACTTTGACGAGTGTTCATTCATCCAGTTCTGCTGGAGGACTTTTAGTGACAGGGAATGCATTACTTCCTGAAACAACCCATTCCACTTTGAGACAGCAGATATAAGTGTTTTCCCTTATAACAAATCAAAACCTTCTTACCTCCCTCCCTCCCCATCATTATTCCTGCTTCTGCACCAATTTATATTCTTCTACACAAGAATTGTTGAAAATAGTTCTCAGGCCCTAATAGAGTCTGTTCTTCTCCAAGCTAAACATCTTCTATTTCCTGCTTCCAATCACCCCACAATGATGGCAAAAAGCAGCCCCTTCTCCCAGTCTTATAGACCCACCTACTAGTAGGCACCAGACTAACCCCTTGTTCCAACTTGAATGCTAAGCAAGCAGATCACTTCCATTTAAGCAGTTAATTGGACTGAATTCAGCTGCTCCTTTCCCAAATTGAGCCATGGCAAGACTACCTGGACTGAGATGAGTGTTTAGGATCGCTTTTGGGAGTCTGCACCAACTGCACAGTGGGTAGCTACTCTCTGTTATCAATTCATGTAAAAGGCTAGAACTGAGCAATGCACTTGGATAATGAAGCACGTGAGACTAATTGCCAATTGGACAGTTCCCTATTAACTTGTTTGAAGGTTGACCCTCCCCAGCTGTTCTGTGCTGACTTGATTGGTGGGACAAAGAGGGGGAAGTGACATGTGTGGGAGGAGGAGGAAGAGGAATTGAGACTGGTGTTCACACAGATTTGAATCCATGTCTTCCTGACTCCAAACCCAGTACTCAGTACTCTATCCACCTCGTACATACAAACTACATATAGGATAGATTACAAGAAAATACCCTCCATTCGGGTAGTCATTGACTTGAGTAAGGAAACTTGAATACAGACACACACCGGATAGCAAACTGAATGAGAATCAGAATCCATACTGACTTTCATTTGACATAGAAATGTAATTATTGCTGTTGATGGGGTCCTGGGAATGGAGACAGAGACACGGGCAGAAATAATGATGTATGTGTTAGCCTCCAAATTCTTCTCCCACCTTTCTCCAGATGGTCACTGCCTGTTTTCCTGCCCACCTCAGCCCTATTCTCATACATGGCCAACATGTACCTTCCCCCTCAGTCACCTGAAAGAATGAAGGTGTCTTAAGATTCACCATTAGCCATCCATACCTCTGCCATCTCTGAGTCAGAACCCTCAACTTACCCTCCTAGGAAGAGCAATCTTCTGTCTTCCCATCTCTCCCCTTGGTTCATTCCTCCCTATTTATCCTTCCTTTTGTCTCTCCCATCCTGTTAGCTCTCCCAGACTACTATCCTCTCTCTTTCCCCCATTTCCTTTTCTCCACATTTTTACTAATTCAACTGTGCTCAGTCCTCCACCTCTATCCCTCAGCTCCCTTTCCAGCCACTGCTGACGCCTTGTTAGAACTCAGACTTGGCTCACCTTCCTCACCACCTTCTTCCCTTTCTATTCCTCCTCAGTCTTGCTGACTCCCCCTGGAGGAAACCTCACACCTGTAACCACTAGGGCACTAGTGAGTCTAATCTCACCTGGATCTCATTGCTGCTCCAGGAGCCCACACAGCTGCTTCAAACCTCTCTCCTCAAGCTCTGAAACATCTACCACCCTTCACTCCTTCTCTACAGGTGAATTTCTTTCCTACTTTATTGAGAACACTTCCCATAACCTCCCTCATTTGCTTCTCAAAACTTCACCACATCTTCACTCATTCTCTCTTGCTCTTCTTCAGACTCTGAATGGCCTTTCTCCCAGACAAGACTACTCCCTATACTTGGTCCCTATGCCTCCATCATAGCCCTATCTTTTCCAGGACTTGGACCCATTGATCATTACCCTTCTCTCTCATCATCAACATAATCTCTAATGTTTATAGAATTCTTTGAGGTATACAAAGCATTTTATAAATGTGGCCTGATTTTAACACATAACAACCTCTGGAGGTAGGTACTATTGTCCCTATTTTGTAGATGAGAAATCTAAACTAGATAGAAGTTAAGTGACTTAGCTAACGTCATATGGTTTATAAATTGGCTTTAAGTGCCCTACCCACCAGCTTCTCTTTCTCTGCCTCCCTACCTGCTCCTTCATTGAGGTTTACAAATGCACTGTCTCCCCATCCTTAAAAAAATCCTCAATTTCACCCCATATTCCCTTGTTACAGCCCCACAGTCCAAGGGACTGGGGTATCTCCTGCCAATAAGAAGTCCTACTTCTGGACTCACATGGACCAGGTTAAGTGGTGAGAAAATATGACCCCTAAACGAAAGAGATGAGGTTCTCTGAACACCCTCTGATGCATTACACTCCAACCCTAGAGTGGATCTCTGGGGGCAATATCTTCAATAAAGATTATGATTAGTTTATTCACTTCTAGAAAGGTACAAAGTGGATGGAGCAACTAGGAGGCACAGTGGCCAGAGGACTAGGTCTGCAGTCAGGAAGATATGAATTCAGATCTAGCCTCAGGCATCTACTAGCTGTGTGGACCATGGTTGTTTTTTAACCTCTTTCTGACTCAGTTTCTTCTATTGTAAAATGAAATTATAATAATGGCACCTGTCTCCCAAGGATGTTATGACGATCATATGAGCTCATATTAAATCAGATAATATTTGTAAAGTGTCAGGTACATAAAAGGCTCTTAATAAATGTTTATTCCCCCCCCCCATCCCATTACTCACTTGGAACTACCCTCTCTTAATTGCTAAATCTGCCTGTCTGTATTCAGACTCTGAATTTATTCCTCTCCAGGGCTGGTGACAACATCCCTCCTCCTGGATGTTCTCTTCTCTCTTGGTGTCAGGGACATGGCTCTGTTTTTTCATCAGTATCTCCTAGTGGTTCATATCCATCTCCCATCCCTCAAATATGGGTGTTCCTCAGTGACTAATTCACGAGTGTTGATTGATTGATCCCTTGAGAGACAGAGGTTGAGAATATTCCCATTACTAACAGATTCCCCTCCCCAGAGTTACCATCACCCCATATCCATGAAGAAAAAAATAATAAATTTTATAGAAAGTCAATTTAGATTCAGTTCTCAGGAAATCCAATATAAAGCATAGATATTTGTTGCCAGATACCTGAGGTCTGGGTCCACAGAATCTTAGAAATCCTAGAAAACAAATCTTAGAAATCTTAGAATCCTGGGGGAGCTTCATTCAGAGGTATTTTTCTCCTCCTGTCTTTCTGTATCAATCTCTGTCTTTCTTCTGTCTCTCTGTGTCTCTGTGTCTCTGTCATACATACATACACACATCAGGTATATTTGGAAAGAAGAATGTTTTATGGATATCCAAACTATCCTTTCCTTCTAGCTCTGACATCTCCATTCCTTTCTCACTATGAAATGGAAAAGGAAAGGAATAGTGTGGTGGGGAAGAAGAAGGGAGTGGAAGGAAGAGAGAAAAAAGCAAGGGGAGGGCCTGAGAGGAGGAGAGAGTTTGAGGGAAGAACCAGGAGGGGAGGGATGGGTGGGAGAGGAAAGAGAAAAGGAGTGTAGGGAAAAGAAGAGGAGGCAACGAGGAAGTAAAAAGAAGAGAGGGGAGAAAAAAGGAAGGGAGAAAGGGGGAAAAATGGAAGGGGAGAACAGCCTTCAGTCCAGAGACTAGCTCTGGGAATAGCCAGTTTCAATGGCTAGCAATTGTTCCACAGCTTTCCTGTCATTGCTGCCTAAGCCCCAGCCTACCAGCCTGGTCCTCCTGGCTCCTGAACTGCCTCCTCCTCCTCCTCTTCCTCCTCCTCACTCAAAGAATAATTGGCCACTCGAGTTGCTAAACAACGTGGCTGCTTGGAGCTGAGGAGTAGAGCTGAGCAGCGGGGCTCTCCAGACTGAGTGGTCCTCCCCAGGGCCGGCAAACTCCCTACCCCCAACACAGGGCACGCGCACACACACACACACACACACACACACACACTGAATCATGTGTACACAACTCATTGCAGTCTAATCACATACAACTCCTCACCAGTGAATATCACTCAGAGCATCACACAACATCTCACACACCTCATCCATACACAGCACACATTGGATGCAGCCCTTCTTTATCACAACTTTATCACAACTCCAGATATCACAAATCCAGACAACTCCAGACATGCACACCCACAGCTTTTTACCATTATTCAACACAAACTCACTATGGGGATGTCTGAGTAACCTTAGGAGAGACTGTCTAGGAAATAAGCTTGTGAGCCTCAGAGTGGGGGTGCTTGTGCTTGTTACCTCCAGCCATCTTCCACCTGGGCCAACAGCCCCCAGGACTGCTCTTCTGGTTCAGCTTTCTGGGGTCCCAGAAAGACTCCAGCTTGAGGTGGCAGAAAATTCTTTGACTTTGGGATAGGGGAGAGAGAGGAAGGGAGAGAGACAGAAAGAGAGAGACAGAAATGAGGGGGAGAGAGACAGAGAGGGGTAGGGAGAGAAATAGACATTCAGAGAGGCAGAGACAGAAAAGGAGGAATAAAGGAAAGGACAGAGTGGGGAGGAAAGGAGAAAAGAACAGAAGAGGGGAGGGAAGAAAAGGGAGATGGGGAGGAGAGACAGAGAGACAGAGCATAAAACAAAGGTGTTTATGCAAGTGTGTGAATGGGTGCCTTTGTGTCCCTCGGGCCGCTCCTGTGCGCACGTGTGCCCAGACCCACGGCCCAGTGGCTCTCTCCATGGTCCTCTTTCACGCAGAGCCCAGAAAGCCTCAGAGACTCAGGCAGTATCTGGTTAATTTAATGGGATGCAAACTTCAGGGCTGAACTCTCCGCTGTCTCTGCAGAGGAAATTAAGTAGATAATCACCCAATCAGTTGGGTTAGCGGAGGCGGGCGCGAGCAGGGGGAGCGGGGTCTGCGTGTGGCGGGGCCCGTGTCTGAGGGCCCGGGAGAGGGCAGGAGCGCATCTCCCGGGGTGGGAGGTGGGCTGTCCGGGAGAGAGGGGCTCTGGGGGGAGGGAGGGGACGCTGAGGGACTCATATCTCTGTCATGGGCGTCCGTCGTGGCGCCCACACCAGCTTGCCCTCTCTCCGCTTGGGGCTGTTTGCACGGAGGAGACCTCCGACCCCTCACTTGCAGGCCCAGCTGAAGTGGTCTACCCAGCAGCCCCCGGGGACGGGATTTCAGGCAGCTTCAATCTGCATAAAGACCAGAGAACAAACAGACAGACTGAGAAAACAGGCCCAGGCCAGGGCTTCCAAACCCAGAAGAAGAAGAAGGGCTGAGGGTGGGCTGGGGGAGGGGAGGCCTAGCCGGGAGCCAACCCAGGCCATTTCGAGGGTTCGGAGGGCCTTCCCAGCTTTTCGGTCCTGGTGTCCTCGCAACAACCGTGCCAGGCGGGCACCAAGCAGTCATCGCCACCCCCCTTTAACAGATGAGCCGCTCCCAGCGGCGACTCGAGTTTACTGGAAAAGCACAGGTAGAATCCAGAGTCCCGGGAAGCTCGCCTGGGGCCGGGTTCGGGCCGCGATCTCGCTCGGGTGCCCGAGGCTCAGGAATTCTGGGGCTTTAGCAAGACAGGTAAACAAAGCGGGGGCAGCCCGCGAGAGCGAGCCGCGTCCCCCGGCCTTCCGGCGCTAGGAGCGATGTCGGAGAGACAGACGAGGAGACAGAGACAGGGAGAGACCCGGACCCGAGAAAGGATCCTGCAGCTTACTATGGCCCTTACCGGGTTGTGCCGTTCACATCCGGGCCACAGCTCCCTCAACTTGAAAATGACGTGGTTGGGCCAGATAGCCGAGGCTCTCTCCAGTTCTGTGCTATGATCCAATGAGAGAAAAGAAGATGGGGAAAGGAGGGGGAAGGGAGGCAGGTGAGAAGGTGTAAGAAATGGACTGAAAAGATCACTCAACATGTCACCAGGAAATCTGGGTTTAAAGATTCAAAGGGGATTCTCTCTTCTCTCTCTCTCTCTCTCTCTCTCTCTCTCTCTCTCTCTCTCTCTCTCTCTCTCTCTCTCTCTCTCTCTCTCTCTCTCTCTCTCTCTCTCACACACACACACACACACACACACACTCCAGTACACACATGATCCCTGCCATTTCTCTGTGGTTCTATATTGCAGTAAGAACAGAGCAGAACTTTTAAAAAAATTAGAGATCCCACTGGACTCCCCTCTACCCTAGAAAATTTTGCTTAAGGACTCCCTTTGTTCTGCCCCTTGAGCAATGATCCCCTCCCTCCTGTCACGGTTCTCCCCTCTCCTAACCCCACCTCAGTCTGAAGCCCTGGTCAGACAAGCACACACACACACACACACACACACACACCCTCCTCTCCGAGCACTTGAGAATGGCCTCCTTTCTCCCAGGCCCTGTGGCCACCTGAGTAGGGAGGGAGGGAACTAAGAGGAGCTCTGAAGGAGGGGGAAGGAATCCTTGGTGAGCACCTTTCAGAAGGGATCTCTAAGGAGCTGCTCTGCCCCTGCCCCTCCTCCCTCCTCCTCATCTGCTCTCCTTTTGTCTCTGGCCCTGGGGATGAAAAGGCCTTGAGTAGGGGGCCAGGACTCCTCTTCAGATGGGCTCAGATGCTACAGACCCCTTCCTATACAGGCCAGGGGCCCAGTTGGAGGCTCTTTCTCTACATTCATTAGCCCTATATCCTACTAGCTTAGATAATAAACACAATTCATATCTGGAATTTTAGTCATAGAATTCACTAGAATTATAGATTTAGAAGTGGATAGGCATCTAGATCCATTAAGCTATCTTGTGAGGCTGAAGTTCAGGGAATGTCCAAGGAAATAAAGATCAGAGCCTGGTGTGTTCTGTATCATTTCCTGACCTTCCTCCAAGTGTCTAATCCTTCACATTTCCCAAGAACACTTTTACCTCAATTACAGAAACACAATCTTCTGTTGTCTTCTAAAGCCTTTTATAATCTGGTTCCCCTTTCCAGTCTTGATACCTTCCTCCCCTCCAGTCAGGCAACCTTATCCTTCTTTCGGTTCCTAATATACAAAATGTCATTTCCCAACTTCTTGCATTTGCCCTGATTGTCCCACATACCTGGCTCTCCTCCATCTGCTAGATTTCCTGGTTTCCCCCAAGATTCAGCTCAAATCCCACTTTCTGCAGGAGGTCTTTCTAGGTCTTTCCCACTGCTAGTACCCTCTTCCCATAGCATAGTCCTGAGTATAATATCAAGAAGATCTGAATTCAAATGTGACCTCAGATACTTTTAACTGAGTGATTCTGGACAAATCATTTAACCTCTATCTCCATTTCTTCAAGTGTAAAGTAGGAATAATAAGAGCACCCACCCTTCCAGGATTGTTTCCAGTATTGAATGAAATAAAAATGATGTCATTTAATCCTTGCAACAATATGTACATAGTACCATGGCTGGGTCATGGTAGGTGTTTAATAAATGTTTGTTTCCTTCCTTCTTGTGAGATTATCTTTCATTTATTTTACATTCATTTTGTAGTTCATTTTTTGTATGTCATCTCTCCCATTAGACTGTGAGCTCCTTGAAGGTAGTGACTGAGTTTTTTTCCTTTGTTTGTATCCCCAGCACTTGGCACAGAAATTGGCGTATTGTATTGGTGCTTGTTGCCTGATTTTGCACCCTGTTTTCTTTGCATACCTGGTATGTCTCATCGAAACTTCATCCCAAATCTGGTGTAGAGCAACTCCTTAAAGGCAAAAGCCTTTGCGTTACCAGCACCAAGTACCGTGGGAATGCCATATTTGGAACTCAGATGGATTTACAGTCTCAAGAATTAGGGGAGATCTCTCCATCACTGGAGAAATCCATCCATGTTGATCATTCCCAAGCAACTCTTATCAGTGTTTTTCCAAAATTTAGCACAAGGAGTCCACCCAACATGCTAGCCAACTTCATTGATTTCTCTTGGGATAAAGATGGAGTGGATGAAGCATTCTGCATCTCCCCATGTTATTCCCTCACTTTCCCCATTGAATCAGCCCATGTCCTCTCATTTATATACAATTTCCCACTGACATCATTTACTCTTTCTTCAGAGTTACTTTTCAATCTTCTCTCAAAGGTTCTCATACCCACTGAGGGCCTCCATTGACCTCTGAGTGATGCTCATCCCTAATTCTTCAGAGGCAATGCTGTTCCAGGTCTTATCACCAAGTAGAATCACCAGTAAAATGTCTAAATTGGAAAGATTTTTCTTATATAGAGTTTGGGGTAAGGAGAGGGAATGTGAAGTTTCCCAAAACAGATCTGGCCCACTCACCTGCTCTTCCTATAGACTCATCAAACTCCACCTGTCCAAAACTGAAATCTATCTTTCTTCTCTCTTCCTAATTCCCCTACTGCTGTCAACATCTTCCCCGACACCCATACTTAACACACGGAAACAACGAGATTTTACGATGATCAATTCTGGTGGAAGTGGCTTTCTTCAATAATGAGATGATTCCAACCAGTTCCAATTGTTCAGTGATGTAGAGAGCCATCTACACCCAGAGAGAGAACTGTGGGAAATGAGTGTGGTCCACAACATAATATTTTCACTCTTTCTGTTATTGTTTGCATTTTTGTTTTCCTTCTTAGGTTTTTTCTTTCTAGATACGATTTTTCTTGTGCAGCAAGATAACTGTATAAATAAATATACATATATTGGATTTAACATATTTCACATATATTGGACTACCTGCCATCTAGGGGAGGGGGTGGGAAAAGGAGGGAAAATTTTGGAATAGAAAGTTTTGCAAGAGTCAGTGTTGAAAAATTACCCATGCCTATATTTTGTAAATAAAAAGATTTTTTAAAAATCTATGTGCCATCCTTGACATTCACTATTTCTCACTCCTCTCCAATCTGTTGCTAAGACCTGTTAATTTTATCTTTTGAAGCTTTCTTCATAAATGTTCTCTCTTCTGCTACTACTCATTCTATTCCTAGACTATTTAAACCCGCTCGCTAGGTTGATCTTCCTGCAGCAAATAAGCTTTCTAAAACACAAATATAATCATGTCAGCTCCAGTGGTTCCCTATCACCTCCAAGATCAAATATAAAATCCTATTTCCCTGTTCAAAGCCCCTTTGTAACCTTACCCACCTCCACCCTTCTCATACCTCCTTGGCCTCCTAACTTCCCTGAGTTGCTTCAAGACTCAATAGTAATCTCACTTTATGTAGGAAGAGAAGGCTCCCAATTTTTCCAGTTGCTAGAACCTTTCTCCTTAAGATTTTACCAACATCTACTCCATGTAACTTGTATGGACATGCTTTCTTCTCTTTGAGAATGAGCAAATAAGTTCTACCATTCCAGATCCCTGGTCCCATCATTGATCTTATCCTTGGTAAATCTCAGTAGTGACTATGAGGTCAGATTTGCCTCCTGTGTTAATATTTCTAGGTCTTCTTATGTGCTCTCTATACTATGTATATTGCGTGTAAGGGTATTTGAGATCATATATTTTGTTCATTTTATGGGATTTATCTCCTATGAATTTCTGGACATCAGGTTATTTATTTTTCTCATATTGCACTACAAAAAAAAAGGCCTGAATCCCAAGTCACCTAAATTAATGTGTGACTTTTGGACTAATCTATTGGCTTCTCTGAACATATTTTCCAATCTGTCAAATAAGAGGAATCCAACTATTTTGATCTGATTCCTTGCCATTTTAAATCAGTCCTGTGATTTTATGGACATTGGAGATGAAGACCCCAAGAATTCAGTCTGGTTCACTCAACTAACAGTAGTACAGTGAAAAAAGCTCTCTAGATTTAGAGTCAGGTTTTCTGGCTTTTAATCCTGGATTTGCCATGTGTGCAGAGGCAATTGGAGTTAAGTGACTTGTCCAGGGTCACAAAGCTAGAAAGTGTTAAGTGTCTAATACATTGCTGGTGGAGTTGTGAAAGAATCCAACCATTTTGGAGAGCAATTTGGAACTATGCCCAAAAAGTTGTCAAACTGTGCATACCCTTTGATCCAGCATTGCTGCTATTGGGCTTATATCCCAAAGAAATACTGAGGAGAGGAAAGGGACCTGTATGTGCAGCTCTTTTTGTAGTGGCTAGAAACTGGAAGATGAATGCATGTCCATCAATTGGAGAATGGTTGGGTAAAATATGGTATATGAAGGTTATGGAATGTTATTGCTCTGTAAGAAATGACCAGCAGGAGGAATACAGAGAGGCTTGGAGAGACTTACATCAACTGATGCTGAGTGAAATGAGCAGAACCAGAAGATCGCTGTACACTTCAATGCTGTATGAAGATGTATTCTGATGGAAGTGGATACCTTCAACATAAAGAAGATCCAACTCACTTCCAGCTGATCAATGATGGACAGAAACAACTACACCCAGAGAAGGAACACTGGGAAGTGAATGTAAATTGTTAACACTAGTGTCTATCTACCCAGGTTACTTATACCTTCAGAATCTAATGCTTATTGTGCAACAAGAAAATGGTATTTACACACATATATTGTATCTAGGTTATATTGTAATACATGTAAAATATATGGTATTGCCTGTCATCAAGGGGAGGGAGTGGAGGGAGGGAGGGGATAATTTGGAAAAATGAATACAAGGGATAATGTTATAAAAAAAATTACTCATGCATATATACTGTCAAAAAATTTTATAAATAAAATTAAGAAAAAAAAAGAAAAGAAAGTGTTAAGTGTCTGAGAACAGATTTGACTCTCAGGCCCTCCTAACTTCAGGGCTGGTGCTCTAACTACTGTGCCACCTAGCTGCCCCCTTGATTTGCCTTATAATATCTATGTGATCTTGGATAAGTCACTTAACGTCTCTGCAATTCATCCTCCACTCTGCCAAAGTGATTTTTGTAACCCAAAGGTCTGACTTGTAATCCCATAGTCAATAAACTCCAGTGGCTCCTTGTTTGAAATCCTCTGTTTACCATTGATTGTCCTTCACAACATGTTTCCTTCGTAACTTTCCACTCTTTTCTGTCCTCCAAGTACAATCTACCACTGGCCAACATGCTCATCCCCCTGAATGATACTCGATCTCCTATCTTTGTGCCTTTGTACTCGTGTGCCCCATGATCAGAATGCTCTCCCTCTTAGCCCTTCCCTCTTAGCTCCCTGGTTTCCTTCAAGATTTAGTTGACTTGATTAACTTTCCTGCAAGAACTCTTTCCCCATTTTCCCCTCCCCTTCCTCCAGTGGTTCAGCCTTCCCTTCTAAGACTATCTTCCAGTTATTCCATATTTGTCTTGTCTGTATCTGTTAACATGTTGTTGTTTACCCCCACACACCTGTTAGAATGTGAGCTCCTTTTGGCAGAGCCTGATTTTGCCCTTTGTAACCTCCCTGCTCACTGCATGGGTTGACATAGATTAAGCACTTAATCCTTGCTAATTTGACTTGGACTACATGGTCGATGAAATCCTTTCTGGCTTCACATCCATGATCCTATGCTCTTGCAATGTGTCGGGCATTGTCTTTGATTTGGGAGAGAGGAGACTGAGGGAAGAAAGAGACAGAGACATAAAGAAATAGGTAGATTTTTCATGAAGAAAAATGTTTTATTATGTAGAGGCAAAGGATGATGAAAAAATAAACTTTAAAAATAGCAGTGAGAGATAGATGGATATGGGGAACTAGAGATAGACTGACAAGCATATGGATGGATATGACAGAGATAGAGACTGACAGAAATAAATTTTTAAGGCATTATAGTGACACAGATTCAGACAGAAATCAAGTTTGCAAAAATCCCACTCACCCTCCTCTTACCTCTCCTCCCACTACAGGAGCCTCTGTTGGGAATGGGATTCACATACAGGTGAGCTTATATGCTGATAAATTGTGTGTGGAGTGTGTGTGGGTGTGTGAAAAGTAGCAAAAGTAATTTATTCTGTGCCCATCCATCCACTGCCCTAATGCCCAGCTTCCCAAGGTCTCCCTCCAACTTCCTGCTCCCATTTCCTTTGTAACTTTCCCCCAATCTGCCCCCAAGTAGAAGTCCCTATTCTCATTCTTTACCCCAGCCCATCTTCAATCCAATCCTCACTGAAACACCCTATTTTTGACCTAGCAGCTATTCACTGCCAGTGCCCCAGCTCCTATGAAAGATGGACTAGAACAGGAGTAAGAATCCTGAATTTAGATGACTTGTAGTCCTGATGCTTCCATTATGTGATATTAGTCAAGTCATTTCTCTTTTCTGATCCTCAGTTTCCCCATTTGTAAAATGAAGGGGTTAAACTGTCTCTAAGGGCTCTTCCATTTCTGTAGCTCTTTGGGTAACCTTGGAGAAAATTAAAAGAAGAAAACAGAATTGAGTTGAAGAGGGCAGGGTGGTCAGCTCCAGTTGAAGTAAAGTACCTGCTCCACTCAGTCTGAGAACTGAAACCCATTCCCCATTGATGTCCTGAGTTTGGCTCCTCCTGCTAAAAAGCCAAAAATTAGACATACACTGGAGGGGATTGGGTAGGAAGGATGGAGGTGGGGAGGGGCTGTACTCTTTACAATTTCCTGGATGACCTTCCCTTCATTGGAAGTTGACACAAAGCTGAAATGCATCACCAAGATGCGTAACAGTCCCAGTAGGTTAGATAGAACCAGAATACAGAGTTAAGATGACATTCAATAAGAGTAAAAGGAAAGTCTCCTCTCTTGGCTCAAAATTTAACCTCAGGAGATGTGGAGGGGGGAATCATACCCAGGTCTAAGATATTTTAATGGCCAGGAAATTTAATATGAGTTGGCAGTGCTATGATTTTGGACTGCAATAAGAGTGTAAGAGTGTCACAGCTTAGGGAGAGAATGGTCGCATGGTCTTCTGCTCTTCTGAAAGTTGCTGCTGAACTCTTGGACACAAGGGGTGAATGAGCTGGACAGGATGCAGAGGACTACCAGCATGGAGGGTCTTTAGTTCATATCCCATGAGCTGGAGTTGATGGAATAGGGGATATTTGACTTGAAGATAAAAAGATTAGGAATCTAATTAGTCATGGAACCACTCTGAACCTCAGCTTCTTCTTCAACAAGATGAGGTTACTCTGTCTCTGTGATCTGACCTTTTTTTTTTTTTTTTTTTTTTTTTTTTTTTTTTTTTTTAAGCTGAGGCAATTGGAGTTGTGACTTGCCCAGAGTGGTGTTAAGTGTCTGACGCTAGATTTGAACCCAGGTCCTACTGATTTCAGGACTGATGCTCTATCCACTGCCCCAACCTTTTCTTTTTTTACAGTTCTATCATGTAATAGCTGTCTTGAAGGGCCTGAAAGGGAAAAAAATCCATGAGTTCTGTTTAGTCACAAAGTTCAGAACTTGGAAGGGGGATGATGCAAGGGGAAGAGAAAAGAGGTGATTATGAGGAAATAAAAGGATTGGTTTAGGCTCCTTTCTATATCAAGGGTCTGACACAGGGGCTTTATTTATAATATAGGTTTAGTGGTTGTCAAATTAAATTTAATTGGCTTTTTAAAAAATAAAACAAAAAACAAACTTCCTGACAATTAAATTTATTAAGGTAGTGAGTTAGCCATCAGTGAAGTTGCATTCGAAGAAGATGGAGCAGAGATTCCTTCACTTTGCTGGAAGCCGCACAAGGGATCACCTAAGCCCCTTTGCATCTCTGGGTTAGTCATTCTGGATCACCTCCAAAGTCAGTACCAGCTCCACATTCCAGTGGCCGGGAGGGAAGAGGTGCTGAAGTTTTGAAGGCAAGGCAGGCACCCATGGCAGCCCACACAGCTTCATAGAGGAAAGGAGGCAGCTGGGCAGTGGACTTCAAATAAAGAGGCTTCGCCTCAGTCTTTCTCCTGGAAACTCTTTCATGATGCAAGGAATAAGGAGTTTTGAGCCTCCACCACCAACCTCTCCCACAGCACTTAATTCTAGCCATCAGATCGGTTGTAAAACCCGACCAGGACAATGAAAAGAATCTGGGGAGTGAAGTTTTCTTCTGTTAATATCCCTCTGGGGGCCTCGTTTCTCACCTGCGGGCCTGAGTTAACCAGTGAAAATGAGGAAACAAGATCCCTTGCAGCTCGAAATCTTGATCCCAATTCTGTCCAACTTTAAACCAAAAGACACTCATGATTCTTGCTCCTTTCCTCCCCTCTCAAACTCCTGGCTAGAACTATGAAGGAACAGTGGGACTGGGATCCCTTACCAATCCATACCAATGGGGTGGGAGAGTGGGAGGGAGGGACTCAGAGACGGAGGCAAAAACAGATAAACAGGAGGAAAGAACAGATAAAAGAGGAAGAAGAGGAGACGGAGGAGACAGGAAGAGAGGAAGAGGGGAGAGTGAGAATGGGGAGCAAGCGGGAAGGGAAGAGCGGAAGGGAAGAAGGCATTCAGAGAAGGAGCGGGCGGAGACTGGCGGCTGTTGGGACCCTCTGGAAGGAGCCAAGCCTCTCCACCTCCTCCTCCTCCTCCTCCTCCCTCCGCACTCCCACGTCTAACGCCTTTTTCCGAATGAGTCACGGGAGCCCGGCCCTGCGTCAGTCTCACAGTCTGGGCTTCTGTCCCCAGACTTGGCTCGGATTTGAGTCCCAGGTGTTCTGGGGCGGGGGAGGGAGAGCTGGGAACTTCGGCCCCGAAGTGTCTGTTTCCAAACGTCCGGAAGGAGGTCTCGGCCTTCCCCTGAAGCTCCCACTTGTCTCTCTCAAGTCTCCAGACCCGAAGTCACTTTCCCCCGATCTTCTCGAGATCCCATTCGATCACAGGACTGCAGCTTCTCCGAGTTAGGAGGGAAATGAGGACGGGAGAAACTCGCGCGAGAGAGTCCCGAGCCTTAAAGGAGGCTGTCTTCAGCAGGGCTGCCTCCCCTTCTGGGCACCATCAGCTCAGTTGGGCGTGTTATGCCTTGGGTTCCCTGGAACTCCACCCGTCCCCACTAGAATCCTTCCCCAAGGGGCCGAGCTCCAGGGAGTAATCAGCCTGGGGAGGATAACGAGAAGGGGGATGGATGAACGCAGTTCCCCTCCTCCCTTCAAGCTCGGACCCTCCAGTTTGTGCCCTGCAGGGCGTCAGGGAGAGAAGCAGAGCAGGAAACTCTGCTTACTGCTACACTACCTGTGACTGCGCAGACTCTCTAGAATCCGTTGCTTTTTCTCCAGTGGTTTTCTCACAATCGCCAGAGGGGAGGGAAGGGACATTTTCCCATCTGGGAGAATGGCCAGAAAGGAGGAGGCCTCGAACCCGGCGCTTTTATGGGCTTCTCTCTGGGTTCTGAGTCTCAGCAGCCTCCTCAAGAAGAGGGTAATGGTCAGAGTTCTGCTAAGGTCTTCCCAGCTCCCCAGTCTTGGACCGGGGGTGGGGTGGGGAGGACCCGCGGATCGGAGTGGGAGAGCCTTGCTGGAAACCTGGGCCCGGCTCTCCCTGGCCACATTTAGCTTCCGACATTCCCGGCTGTTGTGAGGCCTTAGCGCCTAAGGGCGCTGTGCTGCCCCCTGCTACGGAGCTCCTCTCCCGGGCCCTTCACTTTGCTGGGCCGCGATATTCTAAGCACAATTAGGAGTGCTGTTCTGCCGGGGCTTGAAGAAGCTGGCCCTCGTTGACTGGCTGCAAGACGAGGGAGGAGGGGAAGCGAGGGAGCCCATCATCCCTGGGGGCTGCGCCGGCCCTTCCTCACCCCCTCCCCAGAATCTCCCAGACCTCCTTGGTCCTCGATCCCCGGTGCGCCCTGCCCACGGGCCTAGCCCAACGAGGGCGGAGGGCGGGAGATCCCGGACCTCCTCTCCATAAGCGGCCTCAGAGCTGTCTAGAGAATGAAATGGAAAAGGTTCCCTTAACAACCTTGCCCCTCCTCCCTCCCCCACAAAACCCCTCATCTCCAGGACCCTCAGGGTCCCGCGCCTGAGGGAACAGAGAGACGTGAGCCCTCGGATCCGTGGCGCCGACAGCGACAACAGGACAGAACGGGGACGGAAACCACACGAGCTGCTCGGTTCCGTCTCCCATAGAAGCTCTTAGTCGAGACCGATAGGCACGCTGGGGCAACGCGGAGGGATTTGAAAAGGGACGTTCTCTGTCCTTCTCTTGGTTGGAACTGTGACTCCTTCCGCAGCCCCCTCTCCTTCACTCAGGTCCGAAGTCCCGCGGCTACGGCGTCGAGCCTCCCGAGCCTCCCGCGCCCCAGCCCCTAAGCAGTCCCTTGTGTCCCAGTGTTCTCCCAGGACCCGGTGGGGATCTGTGCCACCCCTGAGGTCAACTGAGAGCCGGAGGAAGCCGAGGTCAGGTAGACCCATTACATGCGTGAGCAGATAACCAGCAAGAAAAAGGCAAAGAAGAAAAAAGAAAGCATAGGAGAAGGGCGGGGGGGAGAGAAAGGAGGCAGGAAAAAAAAAAAGAGAGAGAGAAAAAAAAGAAGAAAAAGTGGAAAGAAGGAGGGGCAGGAGTAGAGCGGATGAGAGAAGGTGGGTGGGCGGGCTGCCAGGAGCCTGAATCCGGAGCCAGCTGCCCGCCCTGGCCGGCCTTGGCCCTACAGCCCCGGCCCAGTCCGGATGTCGAGGCTGAACTCAGGGCTCTAACACCCAAAGACCCGAGCATTTGAGGCAAGGTCACGGCTGCTTCCCACATCCTGGGCAAAATGGTCGGCTTTTTGCGCTAGAGTCTGAAAGCCAGAGACAGGGCGGCAGAGATGCCGGAGAGCACGACAGGGCCGGGACCAGATTGCTTCTCCGATCCCCCGGGGCCCGGCCTCTCGGGCTCCCTCAGTCTCCGCGGCGCGTGCACCTCGTTCTCCTGCCGCACCCGCGTTCTCAAAGGTCGGGGCTCCGAGAGACATTGAAGAGCAGAGAGCCCAGCCCTTTCACTTTACGCAGGAAGATTCTGAGACCCTGAAAAGTGGAATAAACCTGGCCAAGGTCACCTGACACAGATAGGAAGGCTCGGGGTCCATGTTCACACTGCTCTGATTGTATGACTCCGGGTTTTCGCTCCCAGTCGCCCCCAATTTCTTTGAGTCCCAGACAACAGGGCCGAGCTCGTGCCTCAGGACACCTAGGTCGGGGCCAGAATGCCCGGGGATGCTGCAGACGCTGCTCCTCGTCTCGGGCGGCAAAGACTGAGCCAGCCGGCTTCTCCCATGGGAGTGCCAAGTTAGACCCACCTGCTCAAAGTGGAGAGTGGGGATGAGGGGTACAGCTTTGGAGGCTAACCCCAGCTCGGACGCCACCTCTCCTCTGCGCTCTCCAAGGACAGGTCGAAGGGCTGGGTCCCCCTTCTCTCGTTAGCGGGCCGGGAAGCCAGAGTTTCTGGGGGTACCTTGTTTGTGTCCAGAGCGCCCAGATTTCAGGCAGCCGAGATCACCCTGAGGTTTCTGGAACCCAGGCCCAACGGGCCATTTCGGCCTTACACCCCCCCCCCCAGCCTTTTCAGGCGCGGCCGCTCATTGCTCACCCGCTGGACCGGACCTGGCCCCATTGCTGGCTGGTCGCAGCACATTTCCAGAGACCCACGGATCCGCGGACTCCGGCTCCGACTCCGGACCCTCTGATACCTAGGATCACACTTAACATAGCTGCTTGTACACACACACACACACACACACACACACACACACACACACACACACACACTCACACTCACACACACACACTCACACTCACACTCACACTCGCACAGGGAAGGAGATGGGAACCTGCGGCTAGAAGAGAGAAAGAGAGCGCCGGAGCTAGAAAGAGTTCCGAGGTGGACAGGGAGCCCAAGGAGCTCCTAAGGGGGGGGGGGGGAAGGAACAAAGCGGATGGGATGAGGAGGGGAGCCAGGCTCCGGGCAGGGCCGAGACCCGACAGGCTTCCAAGGAGCCAGGTGACTTCCCCGAAAGAAATGTTCTTCGGGAAGCGGCGATCCCTGACCTGGGCGCGCCTTAGCCAGCGCGGCCCGCTGAACAGGAGAGCGTGGGGATGGCTCCCAGAGACTCCTATCCGAACTAGACCAGTTCGGGGCCTGTTCGGCCTGTTAGTCCGGGGCAGGCGAGGGTCCGAGACCCGGAAGTTGCTGCTTTGGAAGCAGCTCCAGAAGCTGAGTTTGAGCACCCAGGCTGAACGCTCTCCACCCACACCCCCCACACCCCACCGTCCCCGGCAAATGCTGAGGTTCTGTTCCCCTCAGACGCCACCAATCCAGGGAGGGGTGGAGGAGGCACGAGAGCATCCCGGAATAATATGGCTCCCGGTAGGGGAACAAGAGGCTTATGGAAGCACACGGCTCCCCTGAGTGCTTGTGGCGTGTGTGGAGAAGGCGGAAGCAGGACCTTGTTCTGGGGCTGTGGAGCACTCAGGAAGGGAGCTGGGGAAGGGGGATTGCTAAGAAAGAGAGATAGGAACTCGAGGGGAGACGAGAGCTATATGGGGAAGTCAAAAAGGAGAGGTCTCGTGATCAAGGGACGGGGCAGAGGTTTGGAGAGCAGATCCCAAGCAGAGGGTCCGAAAAGCATCTAACTGCCCCCCATCTCCCACACGTTGGGCAAGCCAGCCAACCACTGACAAGATGCCAGCGGTCCGTGTGCCTCTGCCTGACCCCTCGGGGATCAGGTGTGCCCATCTGTAAGATGCCAGGGCTGATTGCAGGGACCCCGGGCAAGGTCAAACTGCCTAGTTTTGGAGTCGGGGAATGGGGTTCAAATCGAAGATCTGTTGTGTGCCTTTAGACAAAGCCTTCTCCCTCTGGGACTCAGTTTCCTCCGTTTATTTTATCCGTAGTGTCTCTGTCTCTCTGTCTCTGTCTCTGTCTCCCTCTCTCGGCCTCTGTCTCTTTCTCCTTCGGTCTGTGGGTCGGTCCGTGTCTCTCTCACACATACATACGCACGCACACACACATTCTCCCTCGCCCTCGTTCTCTTCTGCCTTTCTTTTCGTTATTGAAATGGAGATTTTCGGGATGATTCTGCAATTGTTCTTCGGTGCTTTTCCTCAGGCGAGTTTAGAGAAGTTTCACTGGACCGCCCGCTTCTGGATAGAGGGGCAGGGCCCGGGAGGGGCTAGTGGGAGCAAGGGAAAGGTCCAACATGTCCCAGGAAGGGGGAAGGGGCCCAAGAGTCTGGGAAATGGGAGAGAGACTTTAGACCTAACTCTAGGAAAGGTAGAACGGTAGAATCTCAGGGCAGAGCAGCAGGTCAGTTTAGGAGAGTGTAACATGCCGAGAGGCTGGGGAACCTTCCTGAGGAAAGGAGGCCCGATCACAGCCCTTTAAAGTCCGAGCACCTGTTCCCTCTAGACCCCCACCCCACCCCTGGCCATCGGAAATTCTCCACAGCAGCAACAGAGAGAGAGAGAGAGAGAGAGAGAGAGAGAGAGAGAGAGAGAGAGAGAGAGAGAGAGAGAGAGAGAGAGAGAGAGAAAGAAAGTGCCCATTTCCCATCCCCGCCTCCTCTCCCCTACTTTACAGGACTCCCACCCCGACCTCTGGTCTTCAGCAAGGCCTCCATCCTCCCAAGAATACCAAAGAAAAACTTTTTCAATCCTTCGGGAAATATTGTGAGGAGAGGGAGCCTTGGAGACCCTGAGCTGGCAGGTCTTTGCTCCTGACGATGGGTGGACGACAGTCACGTCCTCTCTTTCTCTCTGGGTTTCAGTTTCTTTATTTGAAAAATCAGGGGCTTCCCTACATGATCTTCAAGAGTTCTTTCACCTCTAAAGCTTCCCAAGAATCTCGGCATCAAACCCAAGGTCAGGGCCGGCCTTCCTTTTCTCGTTGTTGCAGAGAATTCGAGAGCACAAAGAAGCAGGATTTGACCCCGTTCTGCATGCCCCGTAAGGACTATGTGTGTGCACCCCGCCAAAACTGTGGCGCGGGGGGCGAGTGATGAAGGAGAGGCTTTGCGGGATAGCTGGGGTGGAACAGGAAGGAGACACCCCGGAACCAGGTCAGCCTTGGGAGCCAAGCAGGACCCCGGGCACACCTCCGTCCAGCCTCGGGAACCGTAGATCAGGAGGTTTCGTTGGAGTCGGGTCATCACACCCACAGATCTGCGAGATTCCCGTGCCTTCGGTTTCCTGGACGTTTCCACCTTAGCAAGCAGGGATGGAGACAGCGCTCCCTTCCACTACTGGGGTCGGCTGCCGAAGGGCCACAAAAGGGAGCTCAAAACTTAGAATGGGGAATATCGGCCCTAGAAAGGAGCTAAAAGCATAGTCCAAGGTATATTTTAAATGTGGTAAGTAAATACATGGAGTATCCCAGCTCTTCAAAAGTGACAAAACCCATTTTCCTCCTCCCTCCTCGGTCCCTTTGCACAAGTTGAACCTGATGCCTGGAATTCACTCACTCCTCATTTTTTCCTCAAAAAGGGCTTATTAGGGAATCAGAGAATCAAATTCCACTTCTGCCATTGATCATCAGAATAAACGAATTGTGACGAGTCCCCTAATCGCTCTGAGCCTCAGTTTACTTCTCTGTAAAATGAGGAGGCTAGGTTGGATGATCTCTGAGCTCCCTCCCAGCTAGACTTTCGAGTGCCTGTGCTCCTCCAAGTCTCAGCCCTGAGACCTGCTCTCAGAAGAAGCCTGCTCGGATTCCCCCGGGTGTGATTTTGTCCCTCCAAAAACGCTTCTAGTGGTAAGCTGGCCCTCTCCCGATAGAAAGAACGTTCCTTTTGTCTCTAGCTCGTATCTAGCTGATACTTAGACACATAATTGATGGGTTTAGGATTGAATTGAATTAAATGGAATCGGAAGAAACCTTAGAACAGCGTGTGGGAAGCGGCCAGAGACGGCAGAACACGGCGTGTTTAAGTAATCGTTTTAAGATGAGCAATTAGGAGGTGGGGGAGCGAAAAGGCCTTGCTGCGGCTGCCGGCCGGTCCGGACCCCGGGCCGGTGCTGTCTCCCCATCCCCTGCAGCCGCCTCCCCACAATCGATCCCTTCTCGAATCGGCAGCGGGGCGGCCCTGCCTGCTGGCGGCTCCTCCGGACCGCCACACGCCCCGAACTCGGGCCATGGTTCGGTTCCTGCGGACCGGGCGGCGGAGCCCCTGAGCAGCAGCGGGAGGCCATCTGCTCCGATGGAAGGCTACGGGAAGCCGCGGAATGGAGGAACTGAGGCTCCCATCTGAGTCCGCTTGGTGCGAAGAGCGAGAGATCGCCACGGCCAGAGCAGCCGAGGCAGGGGCAGGGAGGTAGGGAGAGGGAAGGGAGCTGCCCAGCCCTGGGCCAAGGGGAACCTCGTGCTTTCCTAGTCGGCCTGCCGCCGCCCCCTCGCCTCGACTGCCTTCTTCTTGCCTCGGCGGGGGGCAACCTTTATATGTCCGAGCCCTTCGGAGACGGGGTGAGGGAAGAGGGGAGAAACGGGCCACCGCAGGGAAGCGGGTGAAACCTCCCCACCTCAAACTGGCAGCGAGGGCAGGCTCCTTCCCCACACGCGCTCATAAAAAATGAAGGAAAATCCACTCTCCCAGCTCGTTTGGCTAACGGGGAAGAGAGGGCGGTATCGGAGGGTTCGTGCTGCAGCAAATGAGCCGCATAACTCGAGGCGGAAAACTGAGCCCCGTAAGCACCGCTCTTCGAAAGAGACTATTTCTAAAGCGGATGGCCGGCCAGAGCCTCCACCATGCGCTTTCCGAGAGTTTCCCATCGTACAATCGGGCCCTTGTACCCGAGCTTCCCTCCCCCGCGCCAGTGTCACTGTGACCAGCGGACCCCTCTTTCTGAGACCCCGGAGCTTCGCTGCTCCTTCTCTAATTTAGGTCTCGCCCCGCATCCCTGAACACCTGGAGTACCAGGGCAGGCATCCCACACAGAGCTCGGGATTAGTGGGATTCCGAGGTTGTTTGTTTTCAAATCGAAAGGTTCCCATTTGTTTGTGGCTTCGTTTCCTGCGTAGACCCTGGCCCCTGCCCACCTAGAGCGGGAGCTCGCCGGGCTACCCCTTCTCCTCTGGCCTCTGTTCTTCCTCTCTCTCTCTCTCTCTCTCTCTCTCTCTCTCTCTCTCTCTCTCTCTCTCTCTCTCTCTCTCTCTCTCTCTCTCTCTCTCTCTCTCTCTCTCTTTCTCTTTGCTGGGGCACTCGGACAGCCCCGGCCCGCGGCTCCTTTACCCCGATGCCCTTCGCGCCCTGCCCACTCCGCTGCCTTCCTTCCAAGGCGGGGTTTAAATAAACAGACTCCGGGGCCAGAAGAGAAGTTGGGAGAGCAGGGGTGGGGGAAGGGAAGAGAAAGAAAAGCCAGCACAAAGGAAGGAGACGAGGCTGGTGGGCGGGGGAGGGAGATTGGGGAAGGGGAGCTTAGGAAGCGGGAACCCTTTCCCGAGCCGGCTGCCTCAAACCCGGCTGCGAGCAAGAGGGAGCGCGGGAGCTAGCGAGCGAAGGACCTCTCCCCAGCTCGATTTGCGGCTCCTGGGTGGTCCGATTGGAGGCAGCGTTGGAAGAACAGAAAGAAGCCGCCACTAAACAAATGAACTGAGGGGACCGGGAGCTGGGGTGGGGGTGGCACGGCATCCAGGGTCTCCCTTGAACAGACCTCTGGACCTTCTCCTCCCTCCCCTCCGTCTCCGAAGCACCTCTGCCTCGGGCCCGCTGGGAGTGGCAGAGCAATCAACATCGTGGGGGCAGGGAAAGGAGGACAGGTCCAGAGTCTCCCCCCCACTCTGGACCCCCCACTTCGGGTACCCAGAATCCGAGTCAAAATCGTCCCGGAAATCGGAGACTGAGAGATCTTCCCTCTCCGCAGCCACACCTTTGCTTTTGCTTCTCCGAGCGCCGCAGGGAGAGAGATGAAATTGACCGAAATGGAGGGAAATTGACCACGGAAATTTGTCAATTTTCTCCCCATTTAAAGTCTCTGCTCTGCTCGTCTGTCTCAAACAGAAGCCTGTTTTGCTGGGGATGTTTTTGGTTGTTTTAATCTTGAGAGGTTAGAGTTTGCCTTTGATGTTATTATTGTTGTTGACGTGATTAATAATAACAATGAGAAGAGATGGCAATGATAATAACAATAATACTGAAGCCGGCGGGAGAACGGGGGCTGGGCGCAGCTGCTGATTTTCCCCAAGGTGCTTCCGGGCTCCCCTGCGGGGACGCGTTTCTGCGTGGGGGAGCCGCCGCTTCCCCCGCCATCCTGGACATTCTATGCGTCCACCTTTCGGCTCTCAGGCTGGTCTCTATGACCGCCGCGCGCCCTCCTCCCTACACTTTTGGCCTCCCGACCCCTGGGGATGATAAACTCCATCACCTAATAATAAAGACAGCCTCTCTCCAAAGGAAGCCGTTGTGTCTGGGTGAGCCTGGACGCCGAGTCTGAGAATTTTCGACTCGGTCTCGGGGACTCTCAGAGTCGGAAGGGCTCCTGGGGATTACCTACCTCTACCCCGCTAATTTTACACTTGAGAAAACGGAGGGCCCGATATAGAAGAAGGGACTAGTCCACACACAGTGATCGAGAGAAAAGAACCAAGATTAGAACCCTTGTGTCTGACTTTCCCCGACGGGATTTTCCCACTCTATCACCTGTCCATTTTTCTGTGCACTTCATCTGAACCTCCCAAGTTCTTTCAGTTTATGACCCTCATTCCTGCAGAGAAACTGAGGGGAAGAGGGAAAGAGGAGGAAGATGATTCTAGACAACCTCGTCCTCTCCTTCCATCCCCACTTCCAAGGTTTCAAGTTTGAGGGCTGAGGTATAAAAAGGAGAGGAAGAGAAAGGATTCGAGGTATTCCCTCCAACACACACACACACACACACACACACACACACACACACACACACACACACACACCCCTCTACCTAGTTGAGAATAAATAGGAAAGAGTTTGTTATCTCTCCCCCCCACCCCTCTTTAGTCTGCAACCCTATGGGGCCCCAAGGTTGGGTTTACTTCGTGGGGATCTCAAGGTCTTGGGTAAAAAAAAAAAAAAAAAAGCTTTGGATATTCTTTCTCCTATTCATTCCCACCCCTTCCGACTTCTAGAAACATAGAAAGGCTTCATAAAAAATCATAAAAGAAAAAAAAATGCTCCAAAAAAGGCTGGAAGGAACCTTGGGGTGTGGAGTGTATAGAGTATATTGTATTAAATAAAACATAATGTTAGAGTCAGAAGGAGCCTTAGGCTATATCAGAGCTGGAAGAGTTCTTAGGACTTAAGAATCTGTAAATGGAAAATAGTCCAGCTGTGAGTGCTGGAAGGAAGCTTGGAACATAAAGGGCCATGATCTCTAATCTTGGAGCTGCAAAGGATCTTGGAACATAGCTGATTAGAATATAGGAAAAACATTAGCACTGGAATGGACCTAAAAATATGAACTAATAAATAACCTAATTTAGAGCTAAAAGGGATTTGTAAAGAGAGAATATTGGAGCAAAGGACCAAGTTTGTGGTACCATAGACCAATTAAGTTAAACCTGTCAGCATTAGAATGTAGAATGTGACAACCAGAAGGATCCTTAGAACACAGATTGCCAGGCTGTAAAATATTAGAGCTTGGAGGACAGTTGGGACATGGAATGTCCAAACTGGAAAAGACCTTAGAATACAAAAAAATTAAAACTGGGAAGAAGCTTGGAACAAAGCAGGAAAAAATATCGATCCATTTTAGATTTGTCTGAAGGAAACTTACAGAATACTAAAACATCAAATTTATTAGAGTTGGAAAGAGGAATACAGAATGTCAGAGACAGAAGGTATCCTATGACACTGTCATTTTAGAAAACAGGACAAGTATAATTTGAATTTAAGCTGTTGGGGCAAAGAAACCTTAGAATATAAAATGTTAGACTATAGACTCAAAGAAGATGAAGAAGGGACTTTTAGAATGCAGAATTCTGGAGCTGGAAGGACCTTGAAGACTGCCTAGGCCAAGCTTTGATTTGTAGCTGGGGAAGCCAAAGATTTCCTGAACTCATTCCCTACCCCATCATCCCTCAGATACATTTTGAAGTTTGGGTTAAGTAAGACAACCAGCCCCTCTCCCTTCCTCCATCTCCCTACTTTCTCTTAGATTCTTCTCTTAGAACTGACAGATGAACCTGGGGTTCCTGTAGGCCCAGGAATAATCTCCAGGAATTTACAGCCTTAATTATTCTGGGGTGGGTAGTCCAGCTATAAGTCTATAGTCTCTATGAACCCCCATAGTTAGGTAGTCCCAGCTTAGGGGGAATCATATCCAGCTCTACCATCCCAGAGGACCAAAAAGCAGCCAGTTTCCCCTGACTCCAGTCCCCAGTCTAACTCCCATAGATTGACAAAAAAAAAAAAAAAAAAAAAAAAAGCCTGGCTGCAGCCACCCTGGCTCCCAGCTTTTAGGTTAGAAGTTTCATTGAAGTCGAATTGCTTTTACTTTTGAGAAAGGAATGGGAAAACCAATAATTCCTCAAATCATCCTGCACCCAGAATGCAGTGCCCAACACAACTGCTAGACCCTGGACATAATTAGCACACTGACCCTGAGTAAGGTGAGAGAGGGCCAGTGTGTGTCCTTCGGCTTGTCTGGCTCTGTCTGTTTCCATCTGATACTCTTCTTTCTGTCTCTGTTTCTCTATCTCATCTGTCTTTTTCTCTTAAGCACACCGTAGGTGGGGGGGGGGGGGGAGAAAGACAGAGACAGAGGGACAGAGAGAAGAGGGACACGAAAAACCTTAGTGCAGACAAACAACCTTCAACATGCCCACCAACCCCCTCATTTCCTCCCATTATCACATTTCGAAATTGAATATTTTTGCCACCTATTCCCAATCAGGAAAGGATGGTTTCTGGGAGGTCACAGCCAGCAATGAGGGGCTCTCTTTACCAATCTGTTTACACACACTCTGTTTACCTGGGAAGTTTGGATGGGAATAGTCAAGCTTTTTTCTGTAGAGCTTTTAAGAGAATCCAGGGTGAATGGAGAATGAAAGCAGTCCTGCTTCACTCTTATCTGCATACCCTGGTCTCCTCCCGAGCCTCCTGGCTCATGGAAAGATGACAGCCTAATCGAGGGTTTACTTGTCTGTTTTTTTCCCCCATTTTGGGAGGCTTTCTATCCTCTGTGCCTGGAGATGGGGGACAATGTCTAGTGCTTAGAAAGGTTTGAGCCTTCCTAGATTTTCCCCCTTGCTCAGCACAGAAAGGTCATAGTCCGAAGAAACTTCAGGCTTTATAGGAAACTGGCTCTCCTTCCTGTCAGCAGCAGCAGCTGAACATGGGGGATTGGCCTTGTCCGAGAGCTCCAGCTCTCATTCTCTCCCTCCCTCTACATCCTCAACACACACACACACACACACACACACACACACACACACACAGAAGAACCCCCATGTACTCTCACCTACAAATTCACTTTCATGTGTGCAGATGCATTTATCCGCATTCACTGTCACCCCAAACTTATAATCATCACATACAGAAATGTCCATACCCAGGGCCCCACGCGCACTTAGTTACATAGTCATTCTTTCTCCTATATGTGACGGTTCTAAAATATACACAGGCTCTCTCTCATCCAGACAGATACAGCTCCGCAATGCTAACAGAACCCACGGGTTCTCCATTTCACTTTCCCAAAGGCTTTGAAATTCATAAGAGCCTCAGATCAGCCCTAATTTCTCCCTTGGTCCCCTGAGGGCCCAGAGCAATACTCTCTCTTCACTCCTTAATAATCATCCCCTTTCCTGAGTTCAAAAAAGTGCAAAGTGAATTACTTGGGATGGAAGGGACAGTCTAGTTTTCCCTCATGATTCGTATTCTTCCCATCATCACTTCCAACCTGTGGCTAACTACCAGCCAGTCTGCTCAGGCAGAAAAATGAAGGGAGAAGACAAGAGTAGTCTTATCTTTGTGTATCTCTGTCTCTTGTGTTTCACTATCTCTGTCTGTCTCTATCTCTTTGTCTCTTTGTCTTTCTCTATGTCTCCGTGTCAATGTTTATCTCTCTTTCTCTGTCTTTTTGTCTCTCTGTCTCTCTGTCTCTCTGTCTCTCTCTCTCTCTCTCTCTCTCTGTCTCTCTCTGTCTCTCTCTGTCTCTCTCTCTCTCTCTGTCTCTCTCTCTCTCTCTCTCTCTCTCTCTCTCTCTCTCTCTCTCTCTCTCTCTCTCTCTCTCTCTCTCTCTCTCTCTCTCTCTGTCTCTCTCTGTTTCTCCCTTTCTCTGCCACGAGGGAAAAGAGGAAATGGGGAAGGCTCTTCAATCCTTCAGGAAAACCGGGAGCCACCACTCCCATTCACTCCCATTCACAAATTCCAGAGGGAAAGAAGCGAGAAAGACAGAGACAGAGACAGAATCAAAAACAGACAGATGGAGAAGTCTGAAACATTGAGAGATGCAGGGAATAAGAGAAAATGAATCGCAGAAAGGGATGGGAAGGAACAAAGAAGTCCAGAGCAAGATCGAGGGAGTTTAATGAAAAGAAGGAAGCCACAGAGCCATCACAGACCACCCACCCCCTTAGGGAAAATGCTGTTCACTCTAACTTTCCCAAGAAATCCGTCTGAGCTCTCCGATGTGCCTACATCTCCTTCCCCAGAAAGGGACTAGCAGTCTCAGTCGCTTTTTTCTGTGGCTCAGTTTAGCCTCAGGAGCCCAGACCCAAGTCTGTCCAGGCAGTGAAGGTGTGGAGAGAAGATGGACGCTTGGGGCCTGGCCTGGCTGGCCCATCTGCCTCCAACAGTCAGACGGATTAACCTAGCCAGGCTTCCCAATCAACGTATGGAGACATCCAGGATCCCGCTTCTAAAGGAAGTCCGTGGGATCCCCAGGACCCCAAAGATGGACGAGGGAGGCCCATCGCCAAATGACTGCAGCCTAAACTAGCACAGCAGCCCATGGGGCTCTCTATTCGCCATCTCCTGCTACCCTTCTTACCCCCAATTCAATGAGCCTCCCTCTAGACTCTCCTTGACCATACTGGTGGCAATCAGGCAATCCTTGCCTTGACCCCAAATCAGACCAGATCTTCTCTACCCACTTCAGTTCCCCCATAGACAGCAGGAGTTGAGGCTGGCATAGAGGGAGAGCTGCTGCCCGAGGGAGGGTTTTCCTGGACACACGGTGAAGAGTCCTTCCTAACGACGGCTCCGGGGCCTTTCTAATGACCAGCCTAGAGGGAAACGAGCAGCTCTCCCAGCCTCCCCCTGGATGAAGGTGTTTGCCTGGAAGGGACCGATCTCCACCCTGGCTCCCAAATCTAAAAAAATGGAAGGTCTGTCTGTGAAATCGAAAATGAAAGCTAGAAGCCTGAAGGGGTCCACTCTGCATCGAGAACGTTGTCAAAGCCAGAGGGGAGCTCAGGGGTCAACTAATCCAATAAGTACTCTCTCTTTTTACAGATGAGGAAACTGATGCCCCCAGAGTTGCATGGATTTCAAGCGTCAAAACTAAGAGATTTTAGAATAAAAATAAACGTAAAAATGAGATCTGGGGAGAATCTTCCAAAACGAATATAACAAATGAGAAAAAGGGGGCTTGGGTGAACATTAAATCCAACCCCCTCTTTTTTTAGAGGAGAAAACTGAGAAAGAACTTGCCCAAAGTAACACGAGGAATTAGTCGAAGACATGGAACTGATTCAGTCTCACTAGATCACAGTATTTGGAACTGAAAGATCTTTAGAGGCCATCCTCTTTTACAAATAAGGAAAACGACTCCCAAAGCCCAAGACCTACGCCATTCGTTACTCCTCGAGTCCAACTCAGGACAAGTCAGCCGTGGCCCCCCAACCGCGATAGTCTGGCAGCTCTCAATTGGGGTTCCTGCGTGGGGTTTGATCCCGAGGGATGAGTGATTCCGACCGTTAAAAAAACAAATCCTTCCTCCCCGCTCCACCTCATTCCCGCCAACCTCAGCAGCCCTCATAGTGCTCACTGGGCCGGACCGAACTCCCTCCTTCAACTCTAGCTCAGACGCGGGCCCGAGGCGGAGCCTCTCCGGCCCAGGGACAGAGGGAGACAGATGCCGTAGCTTCGGTGAAATCCACAAACATTTATTCTTTGACACCAATTGGGGCGGGGGCGGGAGCAGGAATGGAAGGGCGAGGCCGGCAGGAAAGTGGGAGAGGGGAACAGGGCCGCGCTGAGGAATGGGGCAAGTTGCAGAGGTTCCCTTTGCTTCCGCGGAAAACCATCCGAAAGGGGTCACGGAGCCCCCCAGTCTATCAGTGCCCGGCTCTCCCCTCTCGTGAACCCGGCCCGTAGCAAAGGAGCCCCAGGCCGCGCCCCTGGAGAGATCCCACGGGGGAGGGCAGGCCAGCTCTGAACTATTTACAAGTCCCTTCCAGGGGCGGGAGGGATTCCATCGGGAGCTCCGGGACCGGATGGGGGGCACGGAGGCGCTAGGCCTCACTCCCCGCCTCCCACAAACTGGGGGAAGGAGACCTCTGGGCCCTTCGCTTCTCGGAATTCTTTTGCCTCTGGAGAAAATAAATAGGGCGGCATCGGGTGACCAGCGACAGGAGCTAGTGGAGAAGAGGGAGAGAGATGGACGGGGAGTACTTAAGGTTGAGATGCCTGGGAGGCACCGGGCTGGGAGGAGAAAAGCTGAAAAGCCTAAATCTCTTTCCTCAGCAAAGGGGTGGGTGGCTTGTAAAAATGGATGCCGGAATTATCCGGGGCCTGGCACCCCAGCCCTTAGCTTTGTTCGCATAGACGCTGCTTCACGTTGCGGGAGGGGGCGGAGGTTGGGAGGGAGTCCTAAAGGACTGAAAACGGACAGATTCTCTGCAGCCCCCACTGAAGTGGAGCCTCGATTTCCCTGGGCTGAATGGTAGGGGGCGGAGGGGAGGAGGAGGTAAGTACACAAGACGTAGACTTACGTTTCTTTTAAAGGGAAACCCGGAGAAAACTCCGACCTCAGAGCTGGGGAAAAGGGAGTGGAAAGTGGGGGGTTGGAATTCTCACCGGCTGGTGGAGGCCGCGTCCGACCGGCCACTGTGGGAAGCAGAGAGCAGGCAATTATCCGGGGTCCCATCCATCGGAAGCGGGCACGCCAGATCCAAGGGGGGAAGCTCACTAGCCAAAATGCCCTCTTCCCGTCGTCCCTCCCCGCTCCCACCACCCCTCCCCCACAGGGTTTTCCGGTTGGCACGAAAAATCCGATCTTTGCCTTTGCTCCCCAGCTCCGCGATCAGAGAAGGCCGTGTGACTGCGGCCCGGGGCCTGGGACCCGGATCCCCGGTCATAGCTCGGTTCTAAAAAGACACAACTGGAAGGGCTCCGGGCTCGGGCCGACGCGGTCCTCAGCCCTTGTCCTCCTCGGGCCACAGAGAGACCCTCGAGGACGCTTATAAATACGCGGCCAGCCCGCGGGGAGGCACAGGCCGAGGAGAGTGACGGGGCATCGACGCTGCTCCGGAGACACTCTCACTCCCCACGGCGTCTTCCTCCCTTCGGCCCCCGCGCAGCCAGGCCGGGCGAGTGAGGGAACCGGCCGGGGAGAAGGGGCCGCGGAGCGTTCCGGTGTCTTTGGAGAGTTGGGTCCCCTCGGTTCCTCCCGGCGCGGAGCCCTTCGACTGTTCAGAAGTGGCAGCCACTCAGGCTGGGGATCTTGCTGGCGAAGTTAGGGGCCGACTGCAGCAGCGCGTCCCCGGGGTGCGAGAGGCGAATGTGGGCCGGCACCGGCGTCAGCGCGGGTGCGGGCAGCACCGCCAGCACCTGGGCTTGGCCCCCGCTCGGAGCGGTAGCGTACGGAGACGAAGGCGAGCCTCTCCCGGCGCCCGTTCCGCCTCCGCTGCCTCCGCCGCCCGATCCGGGACCCGGGCCCGCCGGAGGGCGCCGCGCCCCCGATGATATGGTCTATGGAGAACGAAGGCCGCCCCCCGGGCCCGGGCCCGCTCCCAGACCCGGAGCCCCCACCGCCGCCCCCACTGTCCGCCTTCAGGCTGTGTAGCAGAGCCGCGGCCGCCGCGGCCGCAGGCAAGCTGGCCGCCGTGCCCGCAGCCGGGGGGCTCAGCTGCGCGGGATAGAAGGCCTTCCGGCAGCCCAACTCGGCCCCCAGGAAGGAGGGCAGGCCGGCCGGAGTCGCGGCAAAGAGCGAGGCGGCCGCCGTCGGGGGGCCCGGGGCCGGGGCCGGGGCCGGGGCCGCCTGAGCCTGCACGGGCGGCGGCGGCGGCGGCGGGGGAGGCGCGGGTGGGGGTGCAGCCAGAGGGCACGGGGCGGCGGCGGCGAAGGAGAAGGCGGCGGGGTGGCCGGGGTGCGGGGCCGGGTGTGGGTGCGGGGGCTGCGGGGGGCCGGCGTGGTGTGCGTGGTACCCGGGCAGCGGCAGCCCGTAGCTGTAGCCGTAGGCTCCGTAGGCAGCGAAGCCCGGGAGGAAGGCGCCGGGGTCCCCTCCGCGCAACAGCAGCTCCGGGTGCGGATGGGCGTGCGGGTGGTGCGCGTGGGTGTGCGTGGGCGGCAGCGGCTGCCGCTTGAAGCGCTTCCTCCGCCGCAGAAAGCTGCCGTTGTCAAACATGTCGGCGGACTCGGGGTCCAGCGTCCAGTAGTTGCCCTTGCCGGGGTTGCCCGGCTCCCGGGGGATCTTGACGAAGCAGTCGTTGAGCGAGAGGTTGTGGCGGATGCTGTTCTGCCAGGCGGGGAACTTCTCCCGGTAGTAGGGGAAGCGGCCGCTGATGAACTCGCAGATCTCGCTCAGCGTCAGCCGCTTCTTGGGGCTCTGAAGGATGGCCATGGTGATGAGCGCGATGTACGAGTAGGGCGGCTTCACCAGGGGGTTCTTGCCAGCCCCCGACGGCGTCTTGTCGCCGCCGGCCGCCGCTCCCCTGGGGGCCACGGGGGGCTCCCCGCCAGGGCTGGGCTCCGCTCCCCCCTTGGGCCCGGCCCCCCGAGGGGTGGGCGGCGGGAGGAGCCGAGGCTCGCCGTCCGAGGACTCACCTTCCTCCTCTTCCTCCTCCTCGTCCCCTTCCTCCTCGTCCGGCCCGTACTTGCACGCTTCCCGGGGGGTGGCGGCGGCGCTGAGCAACGGATCGCCTCCTCCTCCGCCCCCGCCGCCCACCACGTCGATGTCCCCCTCGGCCTCGGACAGCACTGCCGGAGAGCTCTCGGAGGACATGATCTCGCAGCAGCAGCCGCCTAGGGTCATGGTGGTGGCCGCCGCCGCCGCCTAGTCCTGGGCGGGCGGCTCCGGGACCCGCGCTCCGAGCGTTCCTCCGCCGCCGCTGTCTCTGTTCCGGCTCCGGCTCGCTGGGTCTTGGTGCGTGTGTGTTTTGCGCGCGGGGAGGAGAAGGGAGGGGAGGAGTGGGGGGGAGGTGGACCAGTCGGGGGTGAGCACAGAGAGTGGGGGGTGTCCCCCAGCTAGGAAGCGTCCCCTGGTGGCCGAGAGCTGCACTTCTCCCCAACCGCGTGCGCCCGGACTCCCTTCGAGAAGTCCTAGAGCTAGGGGCTAGAAGTGTGTGGGAAGTGTAGGGGGTGTGAGGGGATTAGTCACTTTCTTCCACCTCCTCCCCCTGTTGGGCGGGGGGAGATTGGTGGTCTTTGCTGGTGAAAGGGGGCTTGGAAATGTCTGCTCCCCCCCTTCCCGCTTCCTAAGGCGGAAGAGCCGAGGGCTCCATGGGGAGGGTGAGGGGGTGGGGAAAGCGAGGGGGCGGGGAGGGAAGGAAGGACGGAGGAAGGGAGGAAGAGGAGAAGGAGGGCAGCTACTCCAGCCGACTCCGGGCGGTAACTAGTAGCCACTATGGCTAAGGAGGCGAACTCTGAGGGCCTTTATACTTGGGGGGAGGGAGCTGGAGAATCACGTGGCGGGGCTGACTGTTGGCCGGGTCCCCACCACACCCCGGCGGGACCGGCAGGGATTCCTCGCTCTGCTCCCCACCGATCACTCGCCCCCGCTCCCCTCCGGGCGGCTTCCTCCAGCAAGGGCCGCGGCGGGGCGGCCCGAACACACAGCCAGACGAACGTGTGCTAGCGCGAGCGCCCAGAGCTGCTTTCTGCAGGGGAGTCTCCTCCCGGAGGTTTGGGCGCATCGTCACCCGGGAGCCGCAGCCGTCCGAGCCTCCGCAGCGGGAGTCGCCGGCCTAGGCCCAGAGGTAGTGAAGGGGACTCCAGCCTCGCCGCTGCCTCTCGGGCTAACTCTGCGAGGGTACTTGGACTGAGGCTTTGCTGTCCCCCAGGCGGCTCCCTTCTTTCTGCCTCCCTTCCCTTCCGGAGCCCTCGGCGACCAGCCCTGGACGCTAAGGGGCCTCGGGATGTTCTCCCTGAGCTTCCCTCCTGAGTGAGGAGGTCCGGGGCCAGGCAGGGATCGTGCCCCGCCGACGAGCGCTCAGTTGTCTGGCTTTCTGCAGCTCGGACCCCGTCTCATTGTCTCTTTTTAACTCTCCCCCTCCGGCTGGCTTTTTTCCCTGCCTGGCTCCTCCTCCTCCTCTTCCTCCTCCTCCTCCTCCTCCTCCTCCTCCTCCTCCTCCTCCTCCTCCTCCTCCTCCTCCTCCTCCTCCTTCCCTTCCTCCTCCTCCTCTTCTTCTTCCTCCTCCTCCTCTTCCTCCTCCTCCTCTTCCTCCTCCTCCTCCTCCCCCTCCCACCGGAGCCTCTGATGCTGTGTCCTGGGACCTGCGTCCCCGGACAAGGAACTACTAGCACCCTTTGTCTCTAAGAGTCCCCTTGACCAAACCAGCCGACCCGGGAGCGGGGGTGGCCCTGGAGACTGGCTTGGGTGGGAGGCCACTGGCGTTTGCTCTTCTAGGGCGTCTTGCCGGCCCCGGGGCGCACCCACAAAGAGGTGAGCAAAAGCGTAGTCTCCTATTAATGGCCTTTCCCGTGCGGACTATAATCTAGATCAAAACGAATGCCCTTAGTCTGGTCAGTCCCGGCCACCCCAAGGACCCTCACCCCCGCCGGGTCCAGCTCCCCCGCCCTCCCGCTAACGGCCTGAGGTGGAGGCCGGACACTGATCTAGAAGCCAGCTCCCGGTGTGGCTGGCCCTATCGCCCGGTCCCTGCGGCTCTGGAACCCGACTCCATTTAATCCGGGTTCCCCCGGGCAATCCGATCCAGGGATTCCTCCAGCCAACCCCCCCGGTCCCGTTACGGCCCTCTCCGCCAGGGAAGTGGAAAGAGCTCTGGCTTAGAAATGAGAAGACCTGAATTCGAAACCGGCTGTATCACGGTCATCGTGGATTCTGGGTAAGCCCCTTCCTTTTTTGGGCCTCAGTTTCTTTTTTATAAAATGAAGGGCTTCGGACTCCAAGGTCCTTCCCAGACCGGACAAGAATATTTGGAGGTGTTGGCTAGGATGGAAGGGAGGGGCCCCCCCAATTCCAGATTTGTATCCTGGCAAAGGCTGAGGGGGGGGGGGGGAGTGGCCTACTTCTCGATTATTTCCTGGCAGAAGGCAATACCGATTCTTTCCGTCTCCGTCCCATTTCGACCCCTCCAGGGGTGAGACGGACTATTTGTTGAGGGACAGGTAGAGGCTGCCAGATTCCCCTTCACACACAGCCCTGTACGGCCACACGTGAACCCAGGCTCTCAACTTTTTTCCTGGGCTCAGACAGGCGCCACCCCTCTGGTGCCCTTAACTTCCCAGGGGCGCCTTCCTAGAAGCTGCCGGAGACTTAAAGGACCATCTGGTCCTACGTCCTCATTTCGAAGAGAAGAGGAGGTTCACAGAGGAAGGGATTTGCCCCCAGGTCCCGCAGCTGGTTAAACAGAAGCTCGAGGGCCCCTTTCCTGGGACCCCAATCATCCGGGGATTCGTAAAAACAGAGCTCTCAAACAGAAGGCCAAAGATGAAGGGGCGTCGCGGTAGCCAAAAGTGCTCTCTTCCTTAGATCCCCAAGGTTCCATTTCCTCCTAACAGGAGATTCATAAGGAAAGGCAGCTCCACCTGTTCTTAACAGCCTGAAAAAGTTCTCTCCCTCCTCCGGGCCACGCCCCTCTCGCTTTCCTCCATCCCACCTCTCCCACTCCGCTCCTGGCTCTCGCGTAGGGACCCTCAGAGCAGTTCTCTCTTTAGTCTGGGAAAGGAAGCTCCACACGCGCTTCCCTTCCACACCTCCCACCGAGGAGCCAGAAGCTAATTCTCACTGGAGTTAGTTTCGGGCCCCAGTGGTGCTTACCCCTCTCCACCGCTATCTCTCAAATACAGATCTTGACACACTCATCGCTAGCTAGCATATTTATTTATTTATCCATTTATTTGTTTGTTTATATTTATATATTATGTATATATCTACAAAGTCGCATTTACATACATAAAAATTCACACATTCATTTGTGCTTAAGCCAAAATACAGATAATGCTGTAACATTATCAGCCTCATACAGTAGCAGCACACACACACACACACACACACACACACACACACACACACACACACACACACACAGGCTGCCTGCTCAGACACATTCAGGAAGAATTGCACCCTCAGAAACCCCTGGCAGGCACGCCCAAACCTTCCGTGTACACACTCAATTCTGTTCACAACTGGGTCAGGTGGGCGGCCTGTGGAGATTCCCCCTCCTACCGGGCGAACCTCGGCCTAGGCCTCCCACCCACGTTCTCCCGTTTCCTACGTTCAGAACTGAAACAGCGTTGTGGAAGCTGCCCAGAGTAGGCTGGACTGGGCAGAGAACAGGTGTGTGCATGTGCTGCGCAAAGCCCCGGCACTAATGGTAGCCTCCGGGTATGGCAGCTGCGGGCCACGGGACGGCTTGCCATAGGAGGACCCCGGAAGAGCGCCCGCAACCTTCAAGAGGAGCCCGCTGGCCGTCCCAGCTGGCCTCCGGGCTGGCGGAGGAGAGCCCCGGCCATGGTGGTGCGAGCAGGGAGGTGGGCCTGAGCTCTGACCAGCTGCCTGCCGGGAAAGATGGAATCCCTTACTTTGATTTATGCCTTGCGAAAGTCGGGAGAGGAACTGCTTACGACCGTGGCCGGGGAGAGCGACCTACACTCACTCTCCGCGGCACTCACCGGGCAGTTTTCCTGCCCTCTTAACCTAGGCCTCAGGCTCCTTAAGGATGGCCAGGCTGGGTGTCTGCACGGGCTCCCATGTGTGTATGAGTGAGTGACTGTGTGAGTGTGTGTGTGTGTGTGTGTGTGTGAGAGAGAGAGAGAGAGAGAGAGAGAGAGAGAGAGAGAGAGAGAGAGAGAGAGAGAGAGAGAGAGAGAGAGAGAGAGAGTGTGTAGCTGGCTGGCTTTGGCTCTTTCTGTTTCTATCTCTGTCTCGCTGGTTCTCTTCTTCTCCCGTAGTCCTTTGCTCTCTGCTCAATGGTTCTGCCCAGATCTTTTTGATTCTTCCCTTCTCTCCAGGAAAATCGGTGCAATTCTCCTTCCTCGCCGTTCAAACTTATATTTGACTCAAATGGAATGTGTATGTGTGTGTGCAAGTGTGTGTGTGGATGGGTGTGTCACAGGAGAGACCTTTACGAATTTGGTGAGAACCTCACTCGAATGTCCTGCTCGAGCCACCCACAAATCAATAAATCCCCTTTGTGCCCAATCTAGACATCCAGTCTGCTGGTTTCTCGTGTCAGTCCGCAGCAGCCTCGCTGTCTTCACAAGCAGAATGGAGAATTGTATCACCCTTGACTAAAATTTAAAACGTTTCCCGATAATTGAGGTCAAACTGTCGGAGGAACAAGGAAAAGAATCACGTGTTGTGTACACACACACACACACACACACACACACACACACACACACACACAACTGCGGTCATAACTAAGTGCCTCCCAATCCTTAGAATAAAAACAACAAAGCGCTTTGCCTCTACTGCGTCTACACAGGAAAGATTTAAACGGTTTTCAGACCTTTCCCCTTGTCCCCCAAAAGACAAAGCTAGGGCGTGGGGAGCTACGTTTCGATCCTTTATGTCTTTTTTTAGTCCTCCAACCGATTCCACTGAGATTACGGAACCGACCCAAAGACTCTTGGGCCAAGACTTGGGGGAGGGGGGAGGGACTGAGCCCCGCTCCCGCTGTCCCAGCTCAGCGTTAGCCAATAGGGGGTCTCCGGGAGCGCAAGCTGGCGAGCTCCAGGGCCGACTGAGAAAGAGGAGGGAAGAGGAGGAAAGGAGAGGGGAGGCGTCTCCCGCCCCCTCCTCCCCCCTGGCCTCCTTCCCTCCCCGGTCCCCTCCTCCTCCCCCGCTTTGATTCCCTGAAATAACAGCCGTGCGGCCCATAAAACGAAAGTGTCTGAAAGAATCCGGGGCGGAGCAGCTGCGGGCGCCCAGCGGACCACACACGCGCATTCACACACATACACACACACATCACACACATAAACACACACTCTCCCAAAGATTCACACATGCACTCAGACCGAGGCGCGCGTACGTAGCCAGACATATACGCACACATGTACACAAGCACGCCCCCGCACGCCCCTGGCCCCCTCGGAAGAGAGAGGCGAGTTCTTGGAAAAGGTAGGCGAGGAGAGGGGCTCGGAGCGGAGCTAGGAGACCCCGCGGGAGCGCGGACTGCTGCTGGGCCGGAGTTGGTCCGGAACCCGGGCTCTCCGCCCCACAGGCAGGGCAGGGCGGGGAGCCGAGGAGGGAGGAAGACTTTCTTCTCCACCCAACCCCACACACACTTAATAAAATCTAGTCTCCAGGGACTGGGCTGTTTTCTCTCTCCCCCAAATGGAAGCATTTTAGGAGCCCTCTGTTCTCATCCTTCCTCCCCCCCAAAAAAAAACCCACCCGGGGGTTAGTGGGGCCCAATTCCTGAAAACCGATCCCTTATGCGCCAAGACGCAAGCGAAGAGAAAATTCCCAGCACAGCCTCTTTCTCTCCCGAACCAGTTCCAACCACCCCAGCACCTAGAGCACCCACCCTTCTCTCCTTCACGTCCTCCCCTGCCCCAGAAGTTTCCTCTTTTACCATCCCATTTCTTGAGAGGACCCTGAAATCAACTTGAAAGTTTAGAACCCAAAAGGTACTGAAATGTGTAGGGGGGGGTATCACCAGGCAAAGAAAAGTCTGGAAACCCAGGTGCTTTCGTTGAGGCGGTTCTTAGACGTGGCACTAGTTGAACCCCAAAACACCCACCCCTAGCTGATCCAAGTGGGTTCCACAGGGCCCCTCCCGAAAGCAATTCCCCTAAAGTCCGTGTCAGAAACGGCCAGGTGAGTGTATGGCCACGGGCAAACACACATGTCGGTGTGGCGGGGGAGACCTCAACATGAGAAGGGGAATGGAAGAGCTCGAGGGCAGGATCTCTCCGCTTTTATCCCTGCACCCCACCCGGAGCCTGACTTCCTGCAGGGCTTTCATTTAAAAACAAAAAATGTTTTATTTAAAATTTTGAGTTCCAAAGTCTCCCCTCCCCTCTTCCTGAGATGGTGAGCAATTAGATACAGGTTATACGTGAGCAATTATGTAAAATATTTCCATGTTAATAAGAATGTAAGAAAGGGAAAAATGAAAGAAATTGAAAAATAGCTCCATCGATATCAGTTCTTTCTCTAGAGGCAGATAGGATGCTTCACCATTAATCCTTAGGGATTGTTTGGGATCACCGTTTTGCTGAGAAGAGCTAAGCCATTAAAAAAAAAGTGTGCTATTATGGTGTACAACGGTTCTGATCACTTCATTTTGCATCAGTTCATGAAAGTCATTTCAGATTGTTTTTTATTGTTTGTCATTTCTTAAGAGAATGAAAAACAAATATATTTGCAAGATAATTTGTAATATAAAACACTAATATTCCCAAACACTCATAAATCACAGCTTATTTAGCCATTCCCCAAAGGGTGGACATCCCTTGGATTTCCAATTTGAAGCCACCACAAAAGAACCAGAAGATCTTTCATACAGTTGGAGCATAGAGTGTGCAGTAGGGACAAGGTACTCTGTCTCTTTCCCAGAGCCCAGGCTTAGCCCCTCACACCCAATGAGTGCCTCATAAGTGCTAGTATTTGTGATGTCCATCCAGACCCAGGGGCAGGGCATGTGTTTGTCTCTGAGGGTGTCTAAGGAGGGTTCGGGTGTCCAGGAGTACATGCATGTGTGTATGAGCTCACATATTGACAACCGCTGCATTCATGTCCTGGGCACCAAGCAAAGATTTAGAGGGAGGGCAGACAAATGCCAAGAAGTTCTTTGCTTGCTTAGCTCCATCTCAGGTTCTCCCATCCTACGTCCTCCCTGACCCCTCCCCCACTTCCTCTACAGCCTCCCCTGGAGTCTAAATGGGAAGCACAATTCTGAAAATCCCCTCTATTGAACATATGGGTGGAGATCCTGGGCCTTGAGCTGAGGAAGAATGAGAAGAATGAGAATGCCCCGAGAGAGAGAGAGAAACAGACTGACAGAGATGCAGAGATGAATATATTCTATATGTATATCTCTGTGTGTTTGTGTATGTCTAGATATGTTTGTGTCTCTGAGTGTGTGCATATGATATGTAGATGTGTGAATAGACACAGAAGCACTAAAATATATTTTATACACATGTACATATATGTATGTATGTACATATACATGTGTGTTCTGTAAATGTTGTGTTGATATGATATATAGTGTATATGGGGCAGCTAGGTGGCGCCATAGTGAATAGTCCAAATCTGAAGTCAGGAAAACAACCTCCTGAGTTCAAATCTGATCTCAAATATTTACTAGCTGTAGGATCCTGTTTGCTTAAGTTTCCTCTTCTGTAAAATGACCTGGAGCAGGAAATGACAATCCACTCCAGTATTTTTGCCAAGATGACCCCAAATGAAGTCCCATTGAATTGGACATGACTGAACAACAAATAGAGTGTGTGTATGTGTGTGATAAATAGATAGAAAAATAGGTGATAGAAAAGTAGATAGAAAAATAGATGATAGAAAAGTAGATAGAAAAATAGATGATAGACAGAAAAGTAGATGATAGAAAAGTAGACAGAAAAATAGATGATAGACAGAAAAGTAGATGATAGAAAAGTAGACAGAAAAATAGATGATAGAAAAGTAGATAGAAAAATAGATGATAGACAGACAGAAAAGTAGATAGATAGAGATAGATAGATATGGATAATGTCCCTAGGTGTCCTGTCCCAGGAAGGTGGCTGTGACTGGAGGGCAATGGACAAAATTAGACCTACACTCTGGGCAGCCCTGCCCCACTTGCATCCTCAGTCCAGAGCCTGGCCATCTCCCACTTCACTCTGTCTTTTGGCTTTTGGGAAGGAGGCCCTGTCAGAGCAGACTTCCCAATATCTCTCCCCCATTTTAGGGCTTTTGATGGAGGGAGGGGCTGGCAGGTCCAGAACTCCTGCCTGCCTGAATCTCTGCATTCCTAGAGAACACTGACCCCTGGAGGACACTGACCTCCCTCCTAAGGTAGAAGCAGAAATGGGGATGGGCTAAGTCATCACAAAGCATGTTCCAGGAGAGGGATGAAGGGAGGGAGGAGGGTTTCTAGTCCCAGCTCTGTCCCCTCTCAGCTTCATGGCCCAAGCAGGTTATCTTCCCCTCTCTGGGACCCCTCATCTTCCTGGGTAAAATGAAGTAGTCAGACTGGTTGTTGTCTCGGATCCCTTTTAGTTCTGGCATGACTGAGGAAATATCTGTCAACATCAGTCAAGTGCACGTACTTCCATTACTTCCATCAATACCCCCTAAAAACACACAGAAAAATCCATTTTGTTGGTCAAATTCAGCTCAATTCCATAAACATTTTCAAAGCACATGTAGCCTGTACCAGTTGCTCCTCAGGACGTTCCTACGGAGGCTACTTGATACCTAATTGGGATGTATCTTGTATATAACTACTTAGATAAAACTACATCCATACTGTCTCACATGCATACAGATACCCAGTTAGAATATAATAGAATATAAGCAGAATGCTTTTTTTCCCCCTTTTTTGTGCCATACTCATTCACATATCCAAATTTATTAGTTCTATCTACATATTTCTCACATTGGTCCTCTCCTTTCTGCTTCCACAGTCCCCACACTAAGTCAGGTCCTTCTCATCTTCCCCTTGGACTGTTGTGTCACCTCCTAATTGATTTCTTTGCTTCTAAGCTCTCTTCACTCCAATTCATTCTCCACGAAGATGCTGAAGTGATCTTTCCAAAGAACAAGTCTGACCAGGTAATTCCCTTGCTCCAGGAGCCTCAGGGACTCCGTATTAGTTGAATCTGAAAATGTATTAAGTGCACATATAGTCCAACTAAGTAAATACCCTTGATATCCCCCAAAAAGGAAACAAAATAAAACAAAAATAATCCCTGATCTCTAGAAGTAGTGGGAGAAGAAGTAAGCAAACAACCAAGAGACATATTCAGCAAGAAAATGAGATAGCAGAAGGGAGGCACTAGCCTTAAAGGGGGGGTAGGAAAGGTTTCCTTTCAGAGAATGGGATTTTATCCAGGACTTGAGTCCTGGTGGTTCCAGTAGAAAGTACTAATTAGAACTGAATCCAAATCCTTTGAAGAAAGGCTAGAAGAGTATGGTATAATTGATAAAAATCATAGCTTGACTATTTGCTTATATGAGTAGCCTTTATTTGGTCACATCATGTCTCTGGCCCTCACTTTCCTCTTCTAAAAAATCAGGAGATTGTTTTAAAGGCAATGGAATTATATTGCGAAAAAATACCAGAAAATCCCAAAATAAGGGATGATGAGGAAAAGATTCTAGGCATGGAGTTTAGCAAGCAAAAATGCTCAGAGCCAAAGGGGGAGACCTTGTTCAAGGGACAGCCAGGAAGCCATGTCATTGGATTGCAGCCTGAATGGGAATGGAGGTGGAATAAAATGTAAAAGGGCCAGAATGGTAGGAGGGAGGTTATGAAAGGTTCAGAAAGTCAAACAAGGTTTTATATTTGGTCCTCAAGGAGATGGGGAGCACTGGAATTGGGGATAGGGAGATATGACCAGGAAAATCACTGTGACAGGACAGTTAGAATGGACTAGAGTGGGGAGAGATTTGAAGCAGGCACCCCTCCCCACAAGGCTCAGCTAGAGTGGTATTAGAGGAAAGAAGGGAGCGTATATGAGAGTCCAAAATACAAACTCCTCAATTTGACATTTAAAATCTGCTCTAGGGATAAGTAAATAGCTCAATAGATAGAGTGCTGGTCCTAAAGTCAGGATGAGCTGAATTCAAATCCAACCTCATACATTTAGTAATTGTGTGACCCTGGGCAAGTCACTTAACCCTGACTGTCTCCCCCCCCCCCTCAAGTCCACACTAATCTGATTCCTGCCTTTACCTTTTCCATTTCACTTCCCATGACTCCCCTTCATATACTTTACGTTTCCATTTACATCCACCTATTTGCTATTGTTCAATCAATATTAATCTAATCTTTTGCTTCTACTTCAATTGTTTCATATGCAAACCATGTTTAAAAGAGAGTGTTGTTGGTGAATCATTTTTTAAATTCATAAGAGCTTTTTATTTTCAAAATGCATGCAAAGAATAGCTTTCAAAAAGCTATTCTCCTGCAAAACTCTGTGCTCCAAATTTTTCTTCCTTCCTTCCCCCCATTCCTCTTCCCTAGATGGCAAGCAATCCAATATATGTTAAACACGTGCAATTCTTCTATACATATTTCCACATTCATCACACTGTACAAGAAAAATCAGATAAAAAGGGGAAAATGAGAAAAAAGCAAACAACAACAAAGGTGAAAATGCTATGTTGTGATCCTCACTCAGTCCCCACAGTCCTCTCTCTTGATGCAGATGGCTCTTCCCATCACAAGACTACTGGAATTGACCTGATACACCTCGTTGTTGAAAAGAGCCACATCCATCAGAGATGATCAAGTGAATAATTTTTCAGTCTTGCCTGACTCTCCATGTCCCATCTGGAGTTTTCTTGGCAGAGACACTGAATGGGTTTGCATTTTCTTCTTCAGCTCATTTGACAAGTGAGGAAACTGAGGCAAACAGAATCAAGTGACTTGTCCAGAGTCACACAGCTGAGAAGTATCTGAAGCTAGGTTTGAACCCAGAAATATGAGTGCTTCTGACTTCTTGACTTCAGGCCTGGGCACTCTGCACTATGGACATATAATGAATGGAAGTATCAATAGATGGCTGGTATAGATGCATAGTGAATAGATGCTGGGGACAGCAAAGTGGATAGAGTACTGAATAACTCAGGACCTACAATTTGAATTGAGTTCAAATCCGGCTTCAGACATTTATTAGCTTTGTGAGCCTAGGCAAGTCACTTAACTCCAAATGGAGGATGGGACAGAGAAACAGAGAGAGACAGAGAGACAGAGAAGGAGGAATGGAGGGAGAGAGAAAATAATGGTTAGAAAATTGATGGTTGAATAAAGAATGGGTAAATGAAGAGAGGATGGTATGGTAGAAATGGCATTGAACTTGGAATCATGGTTTGAATCTCACCTTCGGTTTTAGCCATGTGACCTTGGGCAAGTCACTTAATTTCTGAGTCTCGGTTTTTCTCATCCATTAAGTTAACAAGTTTACTATAATATCATATCAAATAATTCTGTTATATTTTTTGAAAACTATAAAAGTCATATATAATGTCAGATGTTATTATGATAGATGGATTGATAGTGAATGAGTGGATATCAGTGAAAGAATAATGGCTGGAAGGATAAATAGATATGTTAATTGATGAATTGATGATAAAAGTTTGAGTATTGATTGATGACTGGTGAATATCAGGATAAATTCTTGCATGTTATTTCTAATATGTGGACCAAGATGTGGGTTTAAATGGACAGGGCCCAGACTTAGAGATCTGCACACATACCCCACCCCAAATCATATCTTTTTGAGTCACTTTGCACGAATCCAGAATTTTACCAGGGGCAGCTAGGAAGCCAGGTGCACAGAGCACAAGGCCTGGGGTCTGAAGGATCCATCTTCAAATCTGGCCTCAGACATTTATTTACTAGTTGTGACCCTGAACAAATTACTTAAACCAATTTGCCTCAGTTTCCTCATCTGTAAAAATGACCTGAGAAAGAAATAGCAAACCACTCTAGGATCTTTGGATACTGGAAACCCCAAATAGCATCCTAAAGAATCAGACACAACTAAATAACAAGTTTTTTCCCCAGAAACCTCAAAATGTAACTTATGTCTAAGTCTCCACTGATATGAGTAAGAGCATACCCAATTCCATGCAAGCATCCAAGGTTAAAAGGGGTTCTTAAAACATTGAATATAGAATATCAGAACTGGGAGAGCCTGAGAACATGAAATGTCAGAAGTAGAAAAATATAAGATGGCAAAGCTGGAAAGAATCTTTGAGCACTTCTTGCTCATTTTCCTAATTTAAAAAATGAGGAAACTGAGGCTGTGAGAGGGAATTAGACAGCCCAAAGTTGTGCCATGAGCAGGTAAAAGAACTGAAACCAGAAGCCAAACTTCCTGCCTGACAGCTAGAGCCTTCACTATTGCCATTGGGTGGTTGGAGAACGAGGACTGGCGATGTTCATTGATGATGACTTTTGAGTTTTTGCCATCGTTACTTGTCCAATGACTCCTTGCTGTCTGTAGGTCAGATGAAATTTCCTCTTCCACCAGACACAAGAGGCCAAAACATCTGTGGGAAAAGTGAAGAAGAGAAAAAAGCTTCATCCCATTGTCCAGATGTTTCTAAAACCCCAGCTGGTTGGTGTCAAGTAGGCATGCCATCCAGATGACAGCCTGACTATGTCACTTTTCACCCAGCTGTTTGGCTTCCTGACAATCTATCAATTGCCAAGTTTTACTAAAAGTCTCCTTCATTTGCAGCTCCAAGGCAGGGTGAAGATGAAGGCCCTGACTGACTATTGTCTCTATGTCTCTCTGGCTCTCTGGCTTTCTCTGCCAGTCTCTGTCTCTGCTTGTCTCTGTCTATATCTCTCTGCCTCTCTGTCTCATCTGTCTTTCTTTCTGTGTCTTTCTATCTCAGTCTCTCTCTGTCTTTGTCTCTCCGCCTCTGTGTCACTGTCTCTTTCTCATCTCAAGTATTAATCGGGGAACAAAAAGTGAATGCGTAAAACAGCTAGTGTGGTGGTTAGAGCACTGGTCCTGAAGTCAAGAGTACCTGAATTCAATATTTGTCAGCTGTGTGACTTTGGGCAAGTCACTTAACCCCAATTGCATCAGGGGAAAAAAATAATACAGACTGGCCTATAATAGAATGTCAAAACTCGTGCATGAGACATCGTAGGGGACAGAAATTGAGATTCTTTGGGCCTGAAGCAATCCAGGAGAACTCCCAAGAAGAGGTGGAATTATAGAAAGCTGAAACATTTTGCATAGGAAGGAAGAATGGGCAATCTAATCAGGTCACAGAATTTAAATTTCAGGGAACCTTCAAGATCAATTCCAACCCTATCCTTCTTCAGATGAAAACACTAAGATTCATAACTATGGTGAAATATAATGCACACAGTGTAGAAGAACGAACATTGGATTTAGGGTCAAATTCCTTACTCTTTGGGAAAGTTTGAGCAAAAACCTCTTTTGCCTGAGTATCAGTTTTTTTTTTTTCCCCTCTGTGAAATGGGGGAATTGAATTAAATAATCTCTGGAGTCAATTCCAGATCAAAATTCTATGATTTGCCCAAGACCACATAGGCTGAAAGTAGTTGAGGCAAGACCAAGGTCTTCTGCCTGCAAATCCAGTGCTCTTTTCTCCACAATAGTCTGGCTCACCGCTGGAACAATTTGTTCCAGTTGCCATGAAGACAGCTGAAGCAGGCATTGGGGAATACTTTGAGTTTGGTCATTGCTGCATCCCGAGCCATCGATAGTCATGTTGACTTTTGTCTTACCAGCAGACTTTTATGATTATGGAAGGGAGTGAGCTCTGCTGCACTTAAATCCCATTTACAAGCTATTCAAGACTTCACCCCAGGAAGACATTGGTCTTCTTCAGAAATGAAGGACAAACAACAACTCAGCCCAATGCTATTTTTTCTAAGGTGAGTACTTATTCTGTGATGAGTTGCCTCATCTACTAATTGCAATATTAGGTCTTGTAGGGAACTTAGAATATTGAATATAGACCATCAGAACATGGAAACTTAGAAGTTTGGAGACATATCTTCAAATCTGGCCTCAGATATTTATTAAACATAAACATAAAATAAGCTAGGAGAGAGAGAGAGAGAGAGAGAGAGAGAGAGAGAGAGAGAGAGAGAGAGAGAGAGAGAGAGAGAGAGAGAGAGAGAGAGAGAGAGAAAGAGAGAGAGAGAGAGGGAGAGGGAAGGAAGGAGGGAGGGAGAGAAGGAAGGGAAGGAGGGAAGAGAAGGGGAGGGAGGGAAAGAAGAAGGGAGGGAGCAAGGGAAAGAAAGTAGGAATGAGAAAGAGAGGAAGGGAAAGAGAGAGGGAGGAAGGACGAGAAAGAGGGAGGGAGGTCAGGGACTTTAGGAAACAGACACATGAAGAAGACAGCCTTTTTAAACCACATTGAGACCACACCCATGGTATGTCCCAGTTTCCAAGCTCACGAAAGGAATCTCATCGTCATGAATATCCCTGGTCTGTGGGATGTACAACCAGGTAAGGAATTCAAGCATTTCATAGTTTGGTGAAGAAGGAAACATGGTTAGCCCCTCTTTCCTTCAAAGTTGCATCTGGGAGCCACAATCTTTCCCCCCCCCCTTTTCCCTTTGGGAGACCCTTGAAGACAAGAGGCACTGAATAATTAGTATCCCCTTGCCCAACTGCCCAAGAGAAATACAAATGAGAGAAAAACAGCAAACAAAAAGAGAATTTGAGCAACTCACTAGGTAAAAGGTGGATATTAGATCACTGAGAAAATTCTTTTCATTTAAGAGTTGAAACAGATGACTTTGGAAAATACCTCCAACTCACTTTTGTCTGTGTTATTTATCCCCTGCTTATTTATCCCCTGCCCAATAAATATCTGTTGTTAAATTGAACCTTGTCCATAGTTCATGTCTCTGCATACACTTAATGCTTAATAAGTGCTCCAGTGAATTGCATTGAACCCTCCGTCTGCCTGCTCCAGTCCAAATCTAGACCAAACCAAACTAGAGAGAGCACGGGGAAGGAGTGGAGGAAAACCTAGAGCCCTTGAGGGAGAGCTAAAAGCGATCCCAGACACAGTCGTGAAAAAGAGAAACAGCCTCTTTCATACAAGGCCAGAGCTGTTGCCTTGGGTGAAGAAGGGAAGGTAACTTGATGCAGGAAAAAGACCACAGAAGTTGGAGCCAAGAGATGTGAATTCCAACTCCCTCATCTGGGTGATCATGTTGAGCCTCAGTTTCTTCATCTATAAACTGAAGATAATAATTTTAATTGTACCATCTACTTTCCAGGGTTCTTCTGATTACTAAATGAGATCGTGACTACGTAGGTCTTTATAAACTGTGAAATCTTATAATATGGGGTTCTAAAATTGGGGTTCATAGACAAGGTTGGTGGATATATTTCAAAGGGTCCCCTAGATATGAAAAATATGTTTTTATTTTTGCTCACCTCTAACCAAAATTTCATATTTCTTTCAATTATGAATAGAGATAACAAACTCAGAAAGAATCCATAGACCTCATCAGACTTCCAGGGGAGTCCATAACACCCATAAAAAAGGTTTAATAAACCCTTGCCTTATAGAAATAATAGATATTATTACCCTGTCCAACCTTTACTCCCCAGGACTGGAGGTTACCTTGTTCTCTCTTGCACAGGACATTCCATCTCTCACCCCCAGGAGCTTTTATAGGCTATCTTCCATGCTTGTAATGTTTTCCTTCATTATTTCTGTCTCCTGCTTTTCCTGGCTTCCTTTGACGTTCTGGCTAAAATCCCACCTTCTGCCACAAGTTTATCCTGATCTCCCTTAATGTTAGTGCCTTCTCTCTTTTAATTATTTCCAATTTTTCATGTAAATAGCATATTTTTCATAATTGTTCTCATATTGTTTCCCCTATCAGCGAACTCCCTTAGAATTAGGACTTTGAATTTGCCTTTCTTTGTATCCTTAGAGCTTAGCACAGTGCCCGGCACATAGTAAGCACTTAATAAATGCTTGTTGACTGACTGAGTCGGGGCTTTTTGCCTACTGGGGCAGCACATTCCACTTTATATATCTAATTATTAGGAAGTCTTTCCATATGTTAAACTGAAATCTGTCCTGTCAGGACTTCCTGTCAAAAAGAGAACAGGAGAAAGATCATGGGAAAGGTCAAGACTCTCCTAGGGTGGTGGCAACAAGAGATGCCCCTGGGCTAAAAGGAAAGGGCCAAAGAAAGCTTATTCACTGCCTCCCCTCACCCTTTCCCTTCCTCACTCCACACACAGCACAAGACTGGGCACAGAACAATAAAGATGAGCTGAGTGATTTGTGAAAAGTTGGGAGTCAAAGCCGTATGAGAATCAAGTGAAAGAATAGGGAGATAGATAGATATTTAACCAAGAGGGACAAAGGACCGTTACTGGCTTTAAGTATTTTAAAGGGTTGTCTAGTACAAAGATTAAACTCCCAGAAGGCAAGACTCAAAGCATGGGTAAAAGTTATCAGTTTGTGATAAATGATTTACATCAAATCACAGAGAAGGCACAAAATATTTTGAAAAATAGAGATGAATATGGAAAGTTTACTTGTTGACAGTTATTGATTGGGGTGGTGCAATTATTAACCAATAATGAGATGGGGAAATTTTATAAAAAAAAAAAAAACATTTGGGGAATGGAGACTTGAGTCAAGATTTCATAGACAAAAGGAATTGCTTTATAAGAGAATTTACCTAAAGCACTAAGAAGTTTAGTGATTTTGTCCAGGGTCACATGGTCAGAGGCAAGATTTGAACTCAGATCTTCCTAGTTCAAAGGCTGATTCTCTATCCAGTATATCACACTGCCTCTCAATTTGGGTTTTATAAGGATTGTTTAAAACTTCAGTATAAAGAAAAAGCAGTGCAGCTATATAATAAGATAAAAAGGTAAAGATTAGGGAAATAATTTCATTTAAAAATCTCTGATAACTAAAATCTGAATTTAAAATCTACAGCAAATTAATATAAACCTAAAACATTGTCATGTCATCTTTGGCCCAGTTCTTACAGAAAGGTCCAAAGGTCAAATGTCATGAAGTCAGAATCAAATTATACGAACAGGCATTTTCCTGATAAAACTCAAACTTTCAATAATCATTTAAAAATACTCAAAATTGTTAATAATCGGAGAAGTTCAAACACCTCAGATGTATCATCTTCTCCCCACAAAATGATAAAAATGGATAAATTTGACGCTGTCAGGGATATGGGAAACAGGTGCACTAATTCACTACTGATGGAGCTAGGACTGGACCATTTTAGAAAACAATTTGAAATTATATAAGTTACTCGATTGCTTATACATCCTGACCCAGTGATCCCACTACTGGATTAATTCTCCAAGGACACTAGTGATAGAAGACCCTGTCACATCCACATTTTTCTAGTAGCCCCATTGGTAATTGCAAAAAGATGAAACTAGTTTATATAAGCAAAAACTGGAGAAAGGCTAGACAAGTTGTGATGAATGAATATGATGGAAGGCAGAGGTATCGAGCACAAAGTCTACAACACTCACAACTGTTGCTCGAATCAGATTAAAATATAGTTTCTCTCTGATTTTAATGTGCTTCTGTGTAAATTTTTAAAAGAAATATATGAACATGTGGGACTTTTAAGTCAATATGTGGCCTGTGGGGGTCCCTATGGACAGTTTAGTGATAAATTTGACCCCACTATTGTAAGGAATGGTGACTATAAAGAACTCCAATATACTTGGGGAGTCATTCCCGAATTGGTGAAAAATGGGGAAATCAAGCCCAGAGAACATTTCCCATGTTGTCCATAATCATGGGAAATGAAAACAAAACCCAAAATGACTGCAATGGATGATGAACTTACAACACCTTTCTTTAACAAAAAGGAATCAGCAAAAGATGGAGTAGCTTGAGCTTGAGTTATCATATATAAACATTTGTATTGTTCAAATTAATGGTGTTAGTGGGCTGGCTTTGTGGTTTGCTTGTGTTTTGGGGTAGGACAAACAAAATTTATCAATTTAAAAAAACATAGTCTCAAAGTGGAATGGGCTACCTCAGGGGGTAGGGAGTTCTTCGTCACTAGAAGTATTCAAGTAGAACCTGGATGGTCACTCATTAGGGATGTTGGGATCATTCTTGGTAAAATATGAGCCGATCCAGAGAGATTTTAAGGGCTCTTCCAGTTCTGTCAGCCTCTGATTCTGTGGGTGACATTCCCATCACTTCCATCACCATCACAATCCCTTCTTGGGGATTTCCTTTCCATGATTCCTGCTAGCCTTCTAACCTCCTTTATTTTGTCCTCCAAGATGGGAATCAGGGGTCGGGTGCCTGCCTAATTATGACTTTCCTGTAGGACCCTGGGCAAGATACTTCTCCAAGGCAGTTCTCTCTTTTCTATAAGGATGAGAGGATGAATTCAGAGGAAGAAATCCCACCAGCTGGGGAAGGGGGAGGCATGAAGAAATCCTGCTAAAGGAGATATCATTCAATCTTGATCCTAAAGGTCTTTGTTGGGAAATAGAGAGGGGAGAGACATCCCAAGTGGAAGCAAAAGTTGTGAGAAAACTGATTTCTAGACCTTCAAATAGGTTAGCCAGGGAATTGGGGTGCTGCTGGCACTGTTGGTAACAGTGGTAGTAGCAGTGTTATTATTGTAATTTTTATTATTACTTTTAATCTCATTATAATTATTGACCAATACTATCACCCTCAGGTGTAGTCCCTGTAAGGCTGACTAGCAGTGGTCTCAGTGGGTCCGGACTCTACACAGTGCCCCCAGTGCCGCCTCACCACCCAGGCAGACATCAAGGGCTGGGACCAGTTGTCGGCTTTACCAAGTTACAAAGTGGCTGCTTTTCCAGCCGGGCCCAGCTCCTGTTTGGCCTAAGGTTAGTCACACACACAACTTTCCCAAGACCTGGAGTTTGATGTCCATACCACCCCAGCCCCCCCGTGAACCTACACCCCTCCCATACACACACATCTCACACATACACTCACTACCCCCTTCCCTTCTCCCCTTCTCTCAAGCCCTGGGAGGCCCAGGCCTGAGCCCTCAGGCTGGGGTCCCCCTAGGCTCTGCCTGGGAGGTGCAGATTTGGGGGATTAGGAGCATTAAAAAGGCATCACCGGTGGAGGGCTGAGGGGTGTTATGGGGGTGAGCAGGGAGGCCTGGGTGAGAGAACATGATCCTTCCACCAGATGGAAGTAGTTAGAATAATGGTTTGCTGGCTGGGGGCATCAGGGGCTGGGGGGCTGGGAGGGGGGCAGGCAGTTCAGCCCGGGGTCGCTGAGCCCAGAGCTGCAGAGCTCTCAACAGCTGTTCAGCAGTGGTTTTTCCTCCAATATAATACTAATAATAACTCTCATGGCTCACACATCTACAGTCCTCTACAAGTCTCAAAGGACTTGCTTTCCATCTGCAGTTTTCCCTCGCAGGGCTCCAAGGGCAGACTGGTTTCCCTCCTAGAAGAAAAGGTAAAGGGCTGGAGGAATTCCCTGCCTTTGCATTCAGGGTTTTCAGAGAGAATGTCATGCTCCATTAAAAATAGAAGCAAGGGTTCATGGTGAAAACAAAGAGGGAGAGATCACTGAGCTAAGATACTTTCCGTCTCTTTTTGAGGAGGAGAGAACCTTGCACTTTAAAGCAAGCTCAATAGCTTGTTCTCCCTAGGATGATGCAGTGAGTTCACCGAGGAGAGATGCTCCAGTTCAGGTCGAGGGAAGAAAAGATGAAGAGGAGTGGTTAGGGACTCCCTGCTGCAGACTCACTTGACATAACTCTTTGTGGGCTTGATTTGTCAAGTCATCATAGATGACTGTTCTTTTCCTGGATTGTGTATCCAAGACATAAGAGAAAACCTTCCCAGATTTATTGAATCGAATGACTAAAGTTCATTTCTGGTGATTCACATGGGCACAGGTGATGCTGTGAGAAAAAAAAATTAGAAAGAACTGCTAAATATTCCCAACTCTCAAATTGGAAACTGAAGACTTTGGGGGTCCGAGAGATATTTTAATCACTGCTGTCCACTGAAAGGCAAAAGATTCAAAAGATTGAGGGAGTTTTAGGAAATGAACAGCTGACTAATAAGATGATGTCTGAGACCTAGCTCTGAATTTCTAAATCACAGTTTAAAATATAATGTAGAGAAAACAGTATTTTGGTTGCTGGAGTGAAAGGAGGGAGGCGGGGATGGAAAATTCTACCTGCTTCGCATAGCCTATTTCCAACATGATTTGCAAGGATGGTGAGGGATACCATCATGGTTAAAAGGAATTACCTCACCACGGTTCCGCCCAATTCTTTTATGAATTATATAAACTGGAACTCCCAGCATGATTTGTAGGGACTCGGGAGCACGTTAAAAGTTATAAGGAATTTTCTAACTGTAGCTCCAATAAGAGCTTAAACTGAGAAATATAAGCAGCAGTGGAGCTGAATTTAAAAAAAAAAAAATACTTAAATGCCAAAAGGCATCTCTATCTAGCTGTTAGGCCATGATTTATTGGTGTTTGAGATCACAAACAACCTAAAGAATTCCTTGGGGCTATTAGCTAAAAGAATTGAAAGACTATTCCCCCTATGAGGGAGAACGGGGATTATTTTACATTCAGCCGGAGACCAGGAGGTGGCAACAAAGAGCAGTTTAAAAGAGGTAGTAGCTGATAATGACATCACCCTCACAAGAGAACCAGGAACAATATTGGTAAGAGAGAAGGGCTCCAACTGAGCCTTTGGAACAGGAGCTGCCATTCTCTGGGACCATATGTGTTTCCTAGACTGATATCCCCTCTTGGCTATTCTCTGGCTGGGAATGTCCCCTGTCTGTGTCTTGGGCTTGGTATTGCACGTTCTTGACTCGGGGCACTTCTTCCATTAGTATTGATCATAAAATGATCATGGAAAATAGGAAAGGCAATAAGGAATAGAGAGAAAAAGATGGCTTCCCAATTTTCGAAAAGAGGAAGAGAACTGAGTCTGAAAATAATAGACCAGTGAGCTTTACTTTTGATTCTTTAGGAAAATCTTGAACTGCTCTTAAGAGATACTTGGTGAATGTTTAGAAAGGGAAGCGAACGATCGTAAAGAGCTAGGATGACTCCAGCAAAAACTACTAGACTAACCTCATTTCCTAATTTTTAGAAAGTATAGAATAGTTACAGTATACCTCAATTATACTGTCTTTTGAAAAAATTATATAATCATTTGATTGGGAAAAATATACCTTCTCTTACTCTTTCTCAACTCATTCACCTCAATGGAGAATAAAAGAAAAAACAAACTACTGTTACAAAAATAACACATCAAACAAACAAATTTCTGCATTGACTCTGCCCCTCAAATTTTAAGATCCATTCTACGATTCGACCTTTTCTCTATCAGGAAGCATGTTTCATCATTAATCCTCAGGAATCTTAGTTGGTGATTCCGGGATAGGAATTCCTAATTCTTTCACAGTTGTCCATCTTTACTATGTTATCATAAATTGTTCTCATGACTTTTCAGTTCACTATGTATCAGTTCATATAAATTGTAACCAGATTTCTCTGAAATCATCTCCTTCATTATTCTACTTTATCTACTTTAACTTCTTCAGTCATTCCCCAATTCATGAGTATCCCCTTCAGATTCCCATTCTTTGCCACTTCGATATTCTGTAAATATTTTTGCACATCCTTAGTTTTGCTAAAGACCACTCCCTCCTTTAATCTCTCCTCCCTCTAATTTCTAATTCCCCTTTCTCCGTTGCCTTCTACTTCACTGTTAAGTCAAATATAATTTTCTGCCTCTATTCATGTGAGTCTATTCATCTGTCCTTTGGTTCAATTGAGAAAGAGGTTCAAGGGTCAACTGCTCCCACTATTCCTTCCTCCTAATTTGCATAAATGTCTTCTTGTGAACTTTGATTATGTGAGATAATTTTCCCGCCCTTTCTTTCTCTCCTCCTCCTCCTCTTCCTCTCTCACCATTCCTCTTTTAAGAATATCAAAATATAAAAGAACCATTTCCAGACCTTCTGTCTAATTAGGTTCCTCTATGACCCCTGATGATGACAGGGTTCAGAAAGGATACAAGTATCATCTCCCCCTATTTGAATATAAACAATTTATTACAGTTTATCCCTTATTGTTGTTCATTCGTATTTATCTTTTTTATGTCCATGTTAACTCCTTGTTTAATGTCATTGTTTCTATGCAGCTCTGGTCTTTTCATCTGGAGTGTTTGGAAATCTTCTGTGTCATTACAGATCCATATTTTTCCCTGTAGCATTATCCTCAATTTTGCTGGGTAAAATTATTCTTGGTTGTAAGTCTACAACCTTTGCCTTGTGGAATATCATATTCCAAATTCCCCTTTATAATGGTAGCTATTAAATCATTTGTAATCTTAACTGTGACTCCTCAATGCCTGTTTTGTTTTTTTTTTTCTTTTTTTTTTCTTTTTGGCTGCTTGTAGCATTTTTCTTTGATCTGGCAGCTCTCAATTTTAATTATGATGTTCCTAGGAGTTTGAACTTTGTGGTTTCTTTTAGGTGACTTGGAGATTCAAATCTCATTTTACGTTCTGGTTCTAAGAAATCTGGGAAATTTTATTTTTAGATTTCCTGAAATGTGATGAGCGGGTTCTTGTTACAGTTATGGAGTTCAGGCAGTCCAATGATTCACAAATTTTTCTCCTTGGTTTGTTTTCTAGATCAGTGTTTTTGCTACGTTACCTTACTTTTTTTTTCCCTGAGGCAATTGGGGTTAAGTGACTTGCCCAGGGTCACACAGCTAGGAAGTGTTAAGTGTCTGAGACCAGATTTGAACTCAGGTCTTCCTGACTCCAGGGCTGGTGCTCTATCTACTGCACTATCTAACTGCCCCAAGTTACCTTACATTTTCTTCTATTTTTTCAGGCTCTTGACTTTTATTATTTCTTGTTATTTCGTGAAGTTATTGTTTAGCTATGCCTTGATAAATTATCTCACAGTATTCTTGTGGAGGCAGAGATATGGAGTCTATCTAGACACGGAATTAATAGGATTCAGAATTGATTTGGTGGTTAGATCCAATGTCATTGTTAATAAATATAAAGACGCCCAGGAGTCTGTGCTTGGCCCTTGACTAATTAACATCTTTAATGAAATAAGTGAAAAACATAAAAAACTTTTATAAGGTAATATATTGGGCTAAATCTGATAATAAGAGTCAAAAAGAACTGAATAACAACAAATCCAATAATTTTTATTATAGCTTTTTATTGACAGAACATATGCATGGTTAATTTTTCAACATTATCCCTTGCAATTACTCTGTTCCAACTTTTCCCTTCCTTCTCTCCACCCCCTCCCCTAGTTGGCAGGCAGTCCCATATATGTTAAATATGGTAAAGAATATCTTAAATACAATATATGTGTACATATTTATACAGTTCTCTTGCTGTACAAGAAAACTCAGAAAATCCAATAATTTAAAATCAATAGGGATATATGTAAAGTCTTATACTTAAAGCACCAAAAACCAACTTCTTCCACAAGTGGAAGAAAGCATGGAGATAAGATGGAGACAGCAGCTTATTTGAAAAGGATCTTGTTCATGGGGAGAGTTAGTAGACTAGGTAGCCAAGAAAAACTCATGAGATCTTTGTCTTCATTAAGAGAAGCGTGGTTCTACCTCAGCAGAGATATCAAATAGGCAGCCCAGAGCAGTCTGCACCACTTCTGAGCATGGCTGGAATCAGATTAAAATATAATTGAGGAAAGGAAATCATAAAGGAGGAAAAAGGACCCACATGTTCATAAATGTTTGTAGCAGCTCTTTTTGTAGTAACAAAGAATTGGAAAATGAGTAGCTGCCTCTCAGTTGGGTAATAGCTGAAAAAGTTGTGGTATATGAAGGTAATGGAATATTATTGTTCTATATAAAATAATGAACAGGCTGATTTTAGAAAGGCCCTGAACTGATGCTGAGTGAAATGAGCAGAACCAGGAATACATTGTACACAATAACAGCAAGAAGGTGTGATGCTCTTAAAACTATTTGGTACTAGCTAAGAAATACAGGAGTTGATCAGTGGAATATGTTAGGTTCATAAGACACAATAGTCAATGACTATAATAATCTAGTGTTTAATAAACCCAAAGACCCCAGCTTCTGGGATAAGAACTCACTATCTGGCAAAAATTGCTGGGAAAATTGGAAATTACTATGATAAAAACTAAGCATTGACCCATGCCTAATACCCTATATCAAATGGTTTCATTATTTATACATAAAGAGTGCTACTATAAACAAATTAGAAGAACATAGAATGTTTACCTCTTAGATCTATGGAGAAGGAAGGAATTTGTGACCAAAGAAGGATTAGAGTATATTATAGAATGCAAAGTGGATAATTTTTTATTATATTGTTTAAAAGTTTTTGTACAAACTCAATGCAGATAAGATTAGAAGGTAAACAGAAAACAGGCAAATAATTTTACATCTAAGGATTCTGATAAAGGCCTCATTTCTAAAATATATAGGAAATTGACTCAAATTTATAAAAAACCCATTTGATAAGTGGTCAAATGATATGAACAGACAATTTTCAGATGAAGAAATTGAAAGCATTTCTAGTCATATGAAATTTATTTGTGGCCCTCTGGGACAACCTTCTCTGCCCGTTCCAGTTTCTTATAGTCACTCTCCAATACAGAACCTATGAGACAGCCTCAAAGGCATGGGGACCTGGGTTCAAAGACCAGCTGTGTGATCTTGAGTAAGTGACTCAATCTCTTCAGGACAAGTCTCTAAAATGCTGGAGATGTCTTCTGTGTCAGGGAAATCCCTGTTTCTGTACCTGTTCTTGTTCCTAAGATGGACAAAGTGCTTTATAGACATTTAACTTTCCAATCTTACTACATGAGGTTGATCTTGCAGGTATGATCGTCCATTTTCCAGAAAAAGGTGCCCATTCAGGAAAAGTCGTAGGTAGGCAGCTGGAGAGTTTCAGAGACAGGCTTTCAACCCAGTTTGTTTTCTCTTGACTTTTCTACAGCACTAGTGTGCCTGGAAGATCTGAGCATGACCTTCTAGATGCTGTCTGACCAGGGCAGAGAACATAAGGGCAGGTACTGTCCTGGACCCAGGAGTGCTCTCAATGCAAGAGTTCTTCGGCTTCCTGGTTACATAAACATAATATGAAATGTCAGAGCTGGGAGGGGACTTAGAACTTGGAACACTGGGCTGGGGGAGATCTTGGAACAGAGAATGTAAAAGTTGGGAGACATCTCAGGACAGAGAATGTTAGCATTGAGAAGGACCTTAGAAAATGTCTACAGCTGTCCCTTCCACATGACAGGTGTTAAGGGACAATCACCCCCTCGATCTGGAAAATCCATGTAAAAAAATTAAGCCCTCCCTTTGTACAAGAAATAAATCTCATTTTTCCTTTTCCTTTTTATGGATGTTACAATATCTCACTGTAAAATATATTATACCATATTTTATGCATTTCTGAGTTTCCAAACTTTTTCTGTTATCTACTGGTCTCACATTTTATCTTTAGTTTCCCAAAACTTCCCAAAAATTCCCATTTAACTTTTATGCTAACTTACAATATATATGGGGAAAATGAAGATATAGAAGGGATAACTCTTTCCCCTCAGTAGGAACTAAATTCTGGAGAAAGGCATTTCCCTAGCAGAGCTGAAGATCCTAGTCTCCAGTCCCAGGCCAGTGTTCTGCCATTGACCACATGACAAGTCTAGTAGCAAGGCCAGTCAGTTTGTACTGAAATTTAGTATCAGTGAGGGTGAAGATCTTAAGTGTAGTGGACTTCCTGGAGGAGGAGCTGTCCAGATCTGAGTGCTAGACTAGCCTCCTTCCTTAACCCCTTCCGCTCTGGGTCTGCTATCTCTCTCTCTCCCTCCCTTAGCCTAGGAGTCTCTGGCACTTCAGATCTGGGAGTGCTAACCAGCATGAGTCCCCCTCACAGGCTTTGGGCAGTGTGGTCACTCCAACGCCACCAGGTGGCATCCTGCTCCCCAGGAACTCAAAAGGAGGAGGGATTTTGGAAGCAAATCAGGATGAGGGAGAAATGAGACAGAGAAAGAAACGAGAAAAAGGACATGATTTCAGCTCCCATCTCACTGGTAACTTAAGGCCTACAAAAGAATTTTCTCCCAGAAACTCTTTGACGTTGGACATGTTGGAAACATTGTTCACATTGCACTCAGGACCATTCTGTAGCTAGGGAGATAGGGAGGTCCCAGAATAAGTAAAAGTCAGAGCCAGACTCCAACCTGGGGCTTCTGACAGCACTTCCTACTGCCTAAAGGCTGAATTAGGAGGAAGCAGTCCTGCCCTCTCCTAAGCAGAAATCTTAACTGTAGTCTTCTAATCAGGCGACCATTCCATCACTTAGATACAGTCAATGATGAGGCACTTTCACCCATAGAGGCAGTCAATTCCCTAATTGTGCGTTCCTAGTATGGTTGTCAAAAATTAAAATTAAAAAATAAAAAATAAACCTTTGCTTGGTGTTAAAAAAAAAAAAAGTCTTTGTCAAATTGAGCTGTCAAAAAATTTTAATTAAAATTAAAAAATAAAAAATAAACTTTGATGTTAAAAAAAGTCTTTGTCAAGTTGAGTTGTCAAAAAAAAAAAAAAAATTCTGAAGTCAGGAGGACCTGAGTTCAAGTCTGACCTCAGACACTAACACCTCCTAGCTGTGGGACCCTGGGTAAGTCACTTAATCCCGATTGCCTCGGCAAAAATAAAAATAAAAAAGTAAAAAATAAACCTTTGCTTTATGTTAAAAAAAATTTTTTTGGTTAAGTTGAGCTGAAATCTACCTCTTCATAATCCTACCCATGCGTCCTAGACCAAACTCCTCTGTTTAAATCCCTTCCCAAATCTGGCTCCCACCACAAACCTATTAAACCATACTCCTCTTCTTGTACTCTTTGGTCCAGCCCAGTAGCCTTCTTGCTACTCATAACACATGATCATTGTATCTCCCATTTGTAGGTTTACAAATCTGATATATCATGATCTATGAGAGATGAAAAAGACCAAATATTTGGGGAATTATGGCTACTTATGCAGATCTCTAGAATCCAGTTTGGTTTCAATTAGCTGGTCCTATGAAGCACATATGGGGGATTGATTTGGGAATTAACTGGATTCAGGTGACTGTGGACACCAGATTGGGGCCTTCCTGCCGGAAAGCACAGGGGCCTAGATGAAACATGACTTCCCTTCCCTTTGCCCCATTCCTTTTTAAAGGAACAACATTTTGAATGGAACTACATTATAACCAGTTCTATTTCAGGCAAGGGCAGAGCTCTGACTGTCAGATCTCAACCATACCGAGCTCTGGCCTAGAGATCACATTCCCTGAACCAAAGAGGTCATCAGTTTATTTCATATTATTCTGACTGGACATCTGTATAGCCCTCAAACTTCCCTCTGATAGGTTTTCTCCTTAGAATGTGAGTTCTTCGAGGATGGTCCTTTTTGGTATCATCAGCACAAGACTCAATGTCTGGCACCCAGTAAATAATTTAAAAAATGCTTGTCAACTTCTTTTCCTCTCTCAGTTTCACTCCATTCATTATTTTGTTCTCTGTCCTATTTCTACATGTCTTTCTTTCTTTTTATATTTCTTTTTTTTTAATCTGTGTTTGCTCCTATCTCACTGTTTATCTCAATCTCTATCTTCTCATCTCTTCCTCAGTCTATGATTTGTATATCTCGAGGAATTTCTGTGTATCTGTGTGTGTTTCTCTGTGTATCTCCCTCTATTTTCTTCTATCTCTTTGTCTCTGTCTGTGTCTGTGTCTGTCTCCATCTTTCAATCTCTGTCTACCTGTCTGTCTGTCTCTCTCTTTCTCTCTCTTCCTCTACCCTTTCTTCATCTCATTCTCAAAAGCACTGGCTTTGGAGTCAAAAGATACAGATTAAAGTCCTCTCCTACTTATTACCTATGTGGTGATGGCCAACTCATTTAACTTCCCAGCAAATTCTGTTAAGCTCCTCCTCCCAATCGTGGTCCACAGGTTCTGACTGGCCAACCTGTTATCTGACATCTGGAGAAATTAAAGATTGTAAGGGGGGGGGGGGGGGGGAAAGCCTGTCCTAAAGCTAAGCTCCTTCAGAACCACCATTAGAACCAGTATGTCCAGGCTCCCATGCTCATGACCTTTCTATTTCCCCATACTTTCTCCCATTTTGTGGCCCTGGAGATGTCACATCTGCTTTTGAGATTTCATCGAGGTAAGTAGCATCTGGTCGGGGAGTCTGGACTCCTGAATCCTCATCCTAGTCCTGCCCACAACTCCACCTTTGATTCTAACCAAGGACTTTCCCTCTATGGACCTCAGCTTCTCCCTCTGTAAAAACCAGAAAAACCTGGGTTGGCAGAAATAGGAGAACCAAGAGCTGGCACGCAACTGTCTCTGGAGATTTCTGCTAATAGGAATATCCCTGCCCTGGGCAGAAGCAGCATGACTCCCAGTAACCTCTCCAGGCTGGGATCCTCTCTCACTCTGTCATACTAAAGCTGCCCACAGCATAGATTGTCCCCAAGACTCTGGGGAAGGGACTGAGCCCACCATTACCAGTGCTGATGATAGAGACAGAATGCTCTGCCCTTGGAACCAAAGGATCTAAATCCAAATTCTGACTCTGTGATTTGCTCTCTCCATCATATTGAGCAAGTTACCACTTTCCTGAATCTCAGTTTCCCCTTCTGCAAAATATGGGAGTCAGACTAGATGGCCTTGGAGGTTTCCTCCTGCTGTTCCAGAATCTCCTTCCCTGCTCCCTCCCCTTCATCTCAGATTCACTGACTTTGAACTGAGCTCAAAGGCTCCTTAGACCTGAGTGACATTGCCTCAGACAAGTGGGGATGTTCAGCCTGAAAAAGAGAACTTTTAAGAGGGACTGGGAGCTGTCCGCAAGGATCCGAAGGGCTGTCAGATGAAAAAGGGATGTGCCTTCTTCTGCTCAACTCCAGACAAGTGACAGAGGAGCAATCTGGGAAAACTTTGGGGTGACAGATTTATGAGGATGTTCTGATCTATTTCTCAGCATCCCCCAAACTCTCAGGCCATAGAAGCTCAGAGCAGGGTAAGATCATGGTCAACCCTGATCCACCCCATTTTAGCCTCAGTATCTTAACTAGGAAAAAACACATCTCAGCTAGCAACTAAATCAAACATAGGCTGTTCTCTGCCATGTCTCAAGAACCTATTCATCCTGAAAAATCACTTCAATCCTGGAACTCCTGTCAAGACTCTGCCTCTGGGGCCCCTCCTATTGGAAGGTGGAAAGTTCTGCCCAGAAACTCCATTTAAGGAGGGTGCCCAGTGAGCTGCCCTCCCCTGGCTTTCTCCGTTACCCCCACCCATTTGATCTCCCCTCCATGCCTTCCACTTCCCTCTTCCATACTTTTCATGTTCCTTTCATATGTTGGCTTCCCCCTTTTAAGACTGCAATCTCCTCAATGGCAAGGATTGTCTCCATTTCTTGTATGGTAACCCTAGCTTTTAGCCCAGTGCCTAGTACATAATAGATGCTTAATACATGTTTACTGATTCACTGACTTTGAACTGAGCTCAGAGGATCCTTAGCCCTGAGTGACATTGTATAGGAGATGTGTTCAGATAGGCTAAAGAGACTTGACCACCCATTGGGAGTCATCTCAAAATTATCAGTCTTCTTAGAACTCAAGTCATTCCAGAAATCTGAGCAAACCTGACATTCCAGCTCACTATCTAATATGGTACCATGCTCCTATGGGACATGGAGCAGTGGGGGCAAGGGGAGGGGGGCTTACACAGAGAAGGAGAGGTCTCAGCCTTGTTCCAGGTCTCCTTCCCCCTTGTTCACACAAGGACCTTTTGAGTTTTAAGGATCCTTTCTCAGTGTCCTATCAGCATTCCAAGATCTGCTGATGGCCGGATTTTCATCTAGAACCAAAGACAGTTTGGGTGTAGATTCATAGCTCCACTAGGAAACCAGCAAAAAGATTATACACATCTAAGGGGAATTTTTAGGAATCCTAGGATTAAGAGAATGGCTCCCACAAACCTGGAGCTGGCTATTAATTTTTGACCTGTATTCTGTAAACTTGAGCCTTCTTTTTTCAAAACTCCATATGTACCTGTGGGAAAGTATGTCACAGACTTCTGGGAGGCAATGTTTTAAACTAACTCTTTTTTTTTTCCCCCTAAGGCTGGGGTCAAGTGACTTGCCCAGGGTCACACAGCTAGGAAGTGTTAAGTGTCTGAGATCAAATTTGAACTCAGGTCCTCCTGAATTCTGGGCTGGTGCTCTATCCACTGCGCCACCTAGCTGCCCCAAACTAACTCTTCTTACATAACACTTTATTAAATGTCCCTTTTCTAAAAGCTATTTTTGTCTAGATGACTAAATAATTGGCAAATGACAATTTACTAAATGAACTAAAATAACTTTCAAATTTTAATCTTGGGAGGATTCAAGCCTAGAGCACTAGAGGATGATTTCCAATCCCTTCTGGATATCCCTGGAGCCCTGTTGGGAAGATAAGACATTGCACTGGGACCCAAAACTTTTTTGTGAGAGTAAAAGTTGGTATAAGGATGCTCAGAGCTTCTGCAGGCTTCAAGAGAAAGGGACATCCAAGGAAATCTAATTCAAAGTTTACCTGGACAAGAATCTCCTTTATAATATCCCAAAATAGCCCATTGCCTAACTCCTCTGACATTGTTAGCAAGTTTTTTCTTACAAGCAAACTTTAAGTCAGTTTATGTAATCTCCCTTGCAATTCTGCTCTCTAGGACCAAATATTGAATATCTGAGTAAGGAAATTTACTGAAGACATACTTTGGGAAATCTCTCCCTTAAAGGAGATGATTGAAGGACAGAAAAAGAAATAATGAGCCCGATTTTAAATGGCATACTAGAACTTGGGAACTGAAGCACCTATTGGGGGACTCCCATTGTATACCTTGACTTAGATTTAAAGCAGAAATCCTCTGAGGGAGATCATTCTCTCTGTGTCTCTGCTTCTGTCTCTCTCTCTTTCTCTCCCCCCTCCCCATTTTGCTCCTTACACTTCCCACACAAACACTCCAACTAAAGAGTTCATTCACTCTTGTATTCTTTGGAATATTCTCACTAGAATTTCTCCACTCTGTTGTTTTGCTTGAATAAATGGGTTCTCTCTATTCTTGATGATTTTTGTGTAAACAGTGTGGGCTGGGCTGGGGCCACACTGGCAAGTGTTACTGTTGCTTTGTCCCTGGAGTTGAATCAGAAAATTAACTTTGCTTCTGAACCGAGACTTGATACATTTGTAAGATGGTAGATGGATGTGGTTTTAGCCTTCTTTCTTCTTGGAGAATGTAGGTGGAGTCCTGCAGGTATGAAACTGAGACTCAGAAATCTTAGGTAATTCATTAGTGCTCAAACAGCCAGGAAGTGTCAAGGTAAGATTTAACCTGGGACTTCCTGGCCCCAAAATCAACCCTCTGCCACTTTGTCGCCTTCAAGTTTAGAAAGGGCTTATCTTGGAAAAAAGGGATGAACTTTATTAAATCAGCTCTTCAAAGGGCATTCATTCATTCATTCATTCATTCATTTATTCAAAAAGCCCTTACTAAATGTCAGGCACTGTGCTAGGTGCTAGGAATAAAACAAAACAATTGCTACCCAGCAAAGAGGAGGAACTATAGAGATGAGATTTAGTTTTAATCTCAGGAAAAATACCCAACAATTTAGAACTGTCTCACAGTGGTATAGGCTTCCTCAGGAGTTTTGGGACTCACTCTAGGCCCCTAAGGAAGGGTTGGATGATCACAGGTCAGAGATATTTTTTGGCACAAGTATAATAGAGCTCAAGGATCTCTCACCACTTCAGAGTCTGTAGGGCACATCCTATATAATGGCAGTTATCCCAACTGAATTAGAACCTCCAACCAAGACTTTATAAACAGATCAGGACGGAGCCTTCTATAAAATGGATGCAAGTAAACAAGAAGGAAATATTTAAGGAGATTCTGCTACACAAATTCAATTCAGTAAGCTTGGGTTGAGTTTTTCCCATGCATCAGGCATTATGAGAAGCTAAAATTTCAAGAAATTTAAATTTTACAAGAGGAAAGCAGCATTTAAACTTAGTTAATTACTCAATAATCTGCTCAGTGGGGCAGCTAGATGGCACAGCGGATAGAGCAACAGCTGAAAATCAGAGGGATCTGAGTTGGAATCCAATTTAAACCACTTAACACTTCCTAGCTGTGTGACCCTGGACAAGTAACTTAACCCCAATTGCCTCATCAAAAAAAAAAAAATGTGTACACACACACACACACACACACACACACACACACACACACACACAAATTGATCTCCAGGGGCTCCCTATTACTATTAGGATCAAACATAAATTCATCTGTTTGACTTTCGAAACCCTTCATAACCTGCTGCCTTCCTACTTTACCAGTCTTGATATACCTTGATATACCCCTCCATGCCCTCCACAATTCAGCTGCATTGGACAGCATGCTGTTCTTCACAACTAAAACTCCATCTCTACTCCAGTTCCTTTGCACTGATTGTCTCTCATGCCTGGGATGCCCTAGAGAATCTCTGTTTTTATTCAAAACTCAGCTTTCCCAGTCTTCCTCTCCTCCACCTGCAGCTACTAGTGCCTTCCCTCTAGCTCTCCATGTACCAGAGATCAACCTACATGGGCATTTGTTGCCTCCATTTGTTGCCTCATTTATTAGACTATAAGCTCCTTGAGGGCAGGAATTATTTTGCTTTTGTCTTTGAGGTCCCAGTACCTAGCACTGTACCAGGCACATAGTAGGCACTTAATAAACACTGGCTGATCTCTGATGCACTGAAACTCCCTGAAGACTTGAATTTCCTCATTTATAAAGTGACAAGGTGGTCCAGAATCAGGGCTTCTTAAACTTTTTCTCTTCCCAGTCCATTTTTGCCCAATAAATTTTTATGTGACTTGATATACATACATAAAAATAGGTATAGAAATTAAACATTTACTGATGATAGACCATAATTTCACCACCCTACATTCATCAGAGACCCCCGATAGGGCCCAAACCCACAGCTTAAGAAGGTTTGGACTAATTTAAAGGTCCCGTTTACCTCTAAATCTTGCATGATATCATAGTTTGGGGCTTACTGCTTCCTCATTCTCTTTCCTAGATTATAAGGTCCATGAAGACAAATACCACTTAATCACCGTTTTTCTCCCAGTGTCCAGGCAAGACTCCATACCCTGGTAGGCACTTAATTGATCCTCTGATGTTATAAAGAGATAAACAGGAGAAAAGAGAAGAAAGGAGTGTTATCTTTAACATGGATGCCCTGCTCACCACATATTGGGGATTATGTCATAATTCTTAACAGAGGAAAAAAACTACCTTGACCCAGTCTGCAAAAACCCTCTGCTGACTTCTGTGGGATGAAAGGAGTGATTGATATGACAGCAGCTGGGATCCATAGGGGATAGCCCCCCCCCATCTCATCAAGTGGTATCACAGCTCCCTCCCATGAGGAGGCTATAGTTTAGAATGAGCAGAAAAGGAAGCATTTTGACCTTTCCCCTCACACACACAGCCAAGTTTTCTGATCTTCTTAATCTTCCTGTTACTTTCAAAGGCAGCAACATCTTCCCCATCACCCAGGCTTGAAACCTCGTTGTCATTATTAACTTCTTTTTCAACTCCAATATGGAATCTCAAGCTCCCAAGTCTCACCAGTTTAACTTCATAATATAACTTATTTATTTATTTGATTTTGCTGAGGCAATCGGGGTTGAATGACTTACCCAGGGTCACACAGCTAGGAAGTATTGTGTCTGAGCTCAGATTTGAACTCAGGTCCTATCCACTTCGCTACCTAGCTGCCCCCACAATATAATTTTATGGGCTCCCCTCTCTCACTGCCACTAGAACATTACCACCCCTCTATAGAAGCCCATCACATCCTGCCCTGGATGATGGCCATAGCTTGCTAGCAAACCTCCCTGCCTCAAGTCTCTCCCCAGTCCAGTCCATCTTCTCTTCCTAGAATGCAGATTTGACCATGTCATCCTCTTCTTTTTGGCCTTCAAAGCCCATCATGACTCAGCCTCTAACATACCCCCTTTCCAACTATCTTTGACCTCCTCCCCTCCCCCATCTCATGCACAAAATATAATCCAGTGACAGATGGTCTTGAACAGGACCCTCCATCTCCTGACTGAGGCCATTTTCATGTCTTCCACGCCTGGAATGCTCTCCACCCCTCATCTCTACCTTCTGACTTCCTTGATGTCCCATAGATGGGATCCAGTGGACTAGGTATATTGACACTTCCCAGGGCTGCCCATTATTTCCTGTCTATCTTGTCTTTGTCCATAGTCTCCTTGCCTCTCCTATCAGATTGTGAGATCCTTGACAGCAGGAACTGGGATTTTGTCTTTCTTTGTATTCCTAGCACTTAAAAAAAAAAAAATGCTTGTTTGGGGGCAGCTAATTAGCATAGTGGATACAGCATCATCCTTGAAGTTAGGAGGACCTGAGTTCAAATGTGATGTCACTCACACACTTAACACTTTCTGTCTGTGTGACTCTGGGCAAGTCACTTAACCCCAATTACCTCAGGAAAAAAAAAAAAAAAAAAAAAAAAAAAGCTTGTTTACTGCCTGACATCCAAACCCCTGCATATAGGAAAGAACAATCAGATGGGGAAAGGATCTGCACAGGAGGTGAGCATGGTGGGAACAACCCGGAATGTTTACCCTGGAGAAGACTGGGGCAGTGGGAGTGGCACATGATAGCTGGACCTGCCTGGGGAGGGAGGATCCAGCTTTGTTTTGTTTGACTTCAGGGAACAAAAGTTCAAATGATGGAAGTAAGGTGCTGGGAGCCAGATTTGGGCGGGATATCAGGACAAACTTTATCACACTTAGAGTTGCCAGAATGTAAAACCTGCCATAGGGAGTGTGCTCTATCCCATCAAGCAAAAGCTGGGTGTACATTTGTGAGGTTGTCGGGAAAGTGGTTGCACTGTGACCTCTAGGGTGGCCCTCCCCACCTCACAACTCAGCGCAGCCCCTCCCTTCCTTAAATAGCCACGCACTGAAAATGGAACTTTTATTCTTCAGCCATCGCTTAAAAAAGAAAATACAAAGGACTCCAGGTAACTGGGCAGGTGGGGAGAGGGTGTCGGGGCGGTTGGGGTCCCCATGTCATGGGGGTCCACATAGTTTCTCTGGAGACATCTAAGTACGTTCCAGGCGGCTCTCCTGTGAAAACTGTAGTAAAATGGGGCGAAGGGAGAAGTGGGAGAGGAGAGAAGGAGCAGTGGGGACCAGGAATGGGAACGGAGCTCAAAAATCTGAATACAGACCGGAGTTCTATCCTCCCCACTCTCGCCATGGGGGAGGAGGGCGCAGTGGCCAGGCAAGAGGAAATAGGGAGAAGTGGGGAAGGAAGAGCTTAATAAATAATCGCTGAATGAATGAAACAGAAGAGAAGAACAAGTAGAGTGATGTGAGAGGAAGAAGAACCAAAGTGGAAGAGACGGGAGAGGTTAGAGCGGGCGGAGTGAGAGAACGGGAGAGGGAGGAATGGAAGGGGTTCCACCTGTCCGAGGCATCCGGAAGGGACTCCCAGCGTTCAGGCTCGCCCCAACCCGGATCCCTTTCCTGCTCTCTCCCCTCACCACCTTTCACCTCATCCCGCAGGAGGAGACTTGGGGTGAGGGGTAAGATCCGGGAGGGAGCACAGGGCGTTAGAGAGGACCCTCCCGGAGTAGGGACGAGAGGAGGGGAGCTCACAGGTAGCGCTCCAGCCCCGCGCCGAAGCCCGGCTGCCTCAGGTAAGCGCCGCTGGGCCCGAACTGGCTCAACCCGTTGACGCCGACGGCGGGCCCGGGGCCGGGCCCGGGGCTACCCAGGCCCAGCAGCTGCTCAGCCGCGGAGGGCTCGGCGCTCTGGTGGCCAGCCAGGGCGGGGGTTAGCTCCAGCCTGGGGGGCAGCGCATATAGCTGGGGGCTGCCGGGCGGCGCGTAGCTCGAACAGGGCAACGGAGGAGGAGACGCAGGGTAGGGAGGGTAGGAGACCGAGTGGGCAGAGGTCGGGCCCCCCCTGCCCAGGAGAACCCCGCCACCCGGCCCTGCGGCCGCCGCCGCCGCGGGACCCGGAAAACACGGCCCGGGCTCGGAAACCGGGAAGGCCGCCCCGTCGGAGCCAGGCTGGAGACTGATGAGGCTGTCGATGCTGAACACGCGCGGCGGAGGCAGAGGGGGAGGAGGGGGCGCCGCTCCCGGGGCCCCGGGATACGACTGCAGGGGCTGCGGCCCCGGGCCCATCACGGCGGGCGTCGGGGCCGCAGCGTAGGCCGCTCCGTAAAGAGACGCGGCGTAGGGGGGCGCGCGGGCCGCCGGCGGCGGCGGGGGCGGCCCGAAAGCGCTGGCCCCGGGCGCCGCGGGAGGCCCGGCTCGGGGGGTCGGGGAGTAGCCGGGGTAGGTGCTGAGGTCGCTGCGCTTGAAGCGCTTCCGCCGCCGCAGAAAGCTGCCGCTGTCAAACATGTCCTGGGCCGCGGGGTCCAGCGCCCAGTAGTTGCCCTTGCCCGGGTGGCCCGGCTCGCGGGGGATCTTGACGAAGCAGTCGTTGAGCGTGAGGTTGTGGCGGATGCTGTTCTGCCACTTGCGCGGGTTGTCCCGGTAGAAGGCGAAGCGCTCCGTGATGAAGCGGTAGATGCCCCCCAGGGTGAGCCGGCGCTCGGCCGAGTGCGCGATGGCCATGGCGATGAGCGCGATGTAGCTGAAGGGCGGCTTTCCTCGCTGCACCGGCCGCTTGCGCCGCCTCCCGCCCCCGACGGCTCCCCCGGCCCCCGGCTCCCCTCGCCCGGCTCCGACGGGCGCCGGCTCCTCCCTGGCAGGCCCGGCCCCGCTCGACTCCGCCTTGGCCGGCAGCTGCGGCGGGGGCACCGGCGACGGGGGCAGCTCCGACGGAGAGGGGGGCTCCAGCGCCAGGCCCAGGCTGGGGAAACAGGAGAAGGCGTCCGGCGGATTCATAAACTTCCCGCTCCCGGCCGCGGGGGACACGGCTCCCTAGGCCCCCGCCCCCAGCTCCGCGCCCCTGCGAAGAGGAAGGGCGGCCCAGGCACCCAGCCTCCTTTTGTAGGGTCCGCAGCGGCGGCTACCCGCCCCTACAGCAGAGGAGGGAGAGCTCCGCCGGGCAGGAGCCGCCCACCTCTCCGCCCCATGGCCTCTCCAGTCTCTACCCCCCACCTGAGGCTCAGCCTCACTATTGCGGGGCAGCCGGGCAAGAGATTCGGGGGCGAGGGGGGAGGGAACGTGGAGGACGAGGCTAAAGGCCCTCAGGGGACGCGGATCTGGAGAATAACGCCAGGCCCGGGGCAATGTGCGGGCCACACAATTACCCTAAATCCCGAGGGCGTTCAAGGACTTTCCCCACAACAGTTCCTTGGGCCTCAGTTTCCTTATCTCTGAAATGAGGGGGCTGGGCTACATAATCTCTAAATCCTTTGTAATAGCTAGGGAAAATTAATCCCGTTCTACAGATCGGAAATCATCACCCAGACTGCACCTGAGCCATCCTGACTTCTCACTCCCCCTCACCCTGCAGGCCCAATCTATTGCTACTCATTTCTTTCTTCACTCACACACTGCCTACCTTGGAGCCCTTCACCACTTAAACTGGACCTTAACTAGCTTCTTCTAGGAGGTCTCCAGGCCTCCAGGTTCTGTCCACTCCAGTCCACCCTCCTCTCAGCTGACAAACTGACCTTTCTAAAGAGGCAGTAGCTCCCTGCCACATTCAGGAGCAACTACGGTTCTCTGGCATTCAAAGCCTCTCACAAGCTGGCCCATTGCTAAATTTCCCGTCCTCTTATAGTATTCCCTTTCGCTGTCAATGATGAACCAATGACACCGTCTTTTTTGCTGTTGTTCTGTCTTTGCCCTGGCCCCCTCTCATATTTAGAATGCTTTCCTTCCCAATTTAGAAGGCTAAAACACGTGCAGACCAGCAGCAACACTATTAGGTCTGCATCCCCAAGAGATTTTTAAAAAGAAAGAAAGAAAAAGATCTATATGCACTAAAATACTTATAACAGCTTTTTGTTGTGGCAAAAAAATTGGGAATTAATGGGATTGCCTGTCCATTGGGGAACTGGAGGAACAAGTTGTGGTAGTGAATTCCATGGAACACTGTTGTGCTATAAGAAATGATGCTTTTGGAAAACCCGGAAAGATTTACATGAACTGATGTAAAGTGACACGGTAGAGTGAGTGGAACCAGGTGAACAGTGTCCACAGTGACAGCAACCTTGTACAAACTATGATTGAGTTAACTATTGATTAACTATACTCAGCAAAACAATGATCCAAGACCATCCAAAAAGATTTATGACAAAAAATGCTAGAGAAAGAACTATATGTACATATACACGTGGATATGCTTATATGTATGAGTTTACATGTATGGAAACTGAAGAACTCCTAGTTTATTTTTATCATTTATTTATTTTTGCTGAGGCAATTGGGGTTAAAGTGACTCACCCAGGGTCACATAGCCAGGAAATCCTCCTGACTTCAGGGCTGGTGCTCTATCCACTACACCAACTAGCACAGTAAGTTTATTTTTAAAACACATTGCTGTATGAATCATGTTGGGAGAGAAAAATCAGAGCAAAAGGGGAAAACATGGAGAGATTTTTTAAAAACAGAAAAAAAAGTGAACACAGCATGTGTTGATTTACGTTCAGTCTTTTTCTGGATGCAGATGGCATTTTCTGTCCAAAGTCTCTTGGGATTACTTTGAATCACTGAAGCGCTGAGAACTAAGTCTTTCATAGTTGATCATCCCGCAATCTTGCTGTAATTGTGCACAATGTATTCCTGGTTCTCCTTGTTTCTCTCAGCCTCAGTTCATGTAAATCTTTCCAGGCTTTTCTATAATCAGCCTGTTCATCATTTTTAAAAGAACAATAATATTCCATTACCTTCATGAACCACAGCTTGTTCAGCCTTTCCTCAATTGATGGGCATCCAGTGCTCCTTTTCCAATTCTTTGCTACCACAAAAAGAGCGGCTACGAACATTTTTGTACACGTGGGTCTTTTCCTCTTTTATGATAGGAACTCCCAATTTAAAAGATTTGTGTAATCCTGTCAGAATGGCTAAGATGACAGGAACAAATAATGATGAATGTTGGAGGGGATGTGGGAAAACTGGGACACTGATACATTGTTGGTGGAGTTGTGAAAGAATCCAACCATTCTGGAGAGCAATTTGGAACTATGCCCAAAAAGTTGTCAAACTGTGCATACACTTTGACCCAGCATTGCTGTTATTGGGCTTATATCCCAAAGAAATACTAAAGAAGGGAAAGGGGCCTGTATGTGCCAAAATGTTTGTGGCAGCTCTTTTTGTTGTAGCTAGAAACTGGAAGTTGAATGGATGCCCATCAATTGGAGAATGGTTGGGTAAATTATGGTATATGAAGATTATGGAATACTATTGCTCTGTAAGAAATGACCAGCAGGAGGAATACAGAGAGGCTTGGAGAGACTTACATCAACTGATGCTGAGTGAAATGAGCAGAACCAGAAGATCGCTGTACACTTCAATGCTGTATGAAGATGTATTCTGATGGAAGTGAATATCTTCAACATAAAGAAGATCCAACTCACTTCCAGCTGATCAATGATGGACAGAAATAACTACACCCAGAGAAGGAACACTGGGAAGTAAATTTAAACTGTTAGCACTACTGTCTATCTACCCAGAATCTAATACTTAATGTGCAATAAGAAAATGGTATTTACACACATATATTGTATCTAGATTTTATTGTAACACATGTAAAATGTATGGGATTGCCTGTCATTGGGGGGAGGGAATAGAGGGAGGGGGGATAATTTGGAAAAATGAATACAAGGGATAATATTATTTAAAAATTACTCATGCATATATACTGTGAAAAAAAATTCTAAATAAAATTAAAAAAAGATTTGTGTAAAATATGGCTGCATGGGCAGGAAACATGTCATGGTCCTGTGTCAAGAATATCATATGCACTCACTCAGCATGAGCCAAGACTGGTGAGAATGCTAAGGCAGCCCAAAGTGGCATTTTTAGCTCTAAGGGGAATAAGGAGAGAATGAAAGAAGAGCTAGGACCATTCTAGCCTCAGGATGAATGGGATGAGGAGAATGAACATTAGGGCTCCCAACTCTACCACTCACTAGCTATATATTCGTGACCCTACTGGACCTCAGAATCCACATAAATAAAATGATGGGGTTGGGCTGGGAGGGCACAGTGGATCAAGTGTTGGGCTCAGAATCAAACCTTGCCCTCGCTACTTATTAGCTATGTGATCCTGGATGACTCTTGACCCCTCCATGCCTCAGTTTTCACATCTGTAAAGTGAAAGTGCTGCACATGGCCCCTAAGGGGCCCATCCAGCTCTAAATGTTTTGCTATGTCCAACCAGGATGGTGAAAGTCTTCCAGATAATGTCATGGGGAATGATCTAAAGGAACTAGGGATGTTAATCTATAGAGTAGATTTGGATGAGTGGGGTCATGGTGACTGTCTTCAAGAACTTGAGGGGCTATTTGAAGGTTTGTTCTGTTGTTCCCAAAGGACAATGTGCTAACAGTTAAAAGGAGGCAAATATCAGCCTGATGTACCAAAAAAAAAATTCCTTACATTTGGGAGTAAAGTAAAACTCTGGTGGAAGTTGCTCAGGAAAGGGCTCCCCCTCTCTGGAAGTCTTCTGATCATGTTGGATGGCCACCTATTGGGGAATTCTTGTTCATGTAAGGACTGGAAAAGATAGCCATTGAGGTTCCTTCCAGCTCTGATCTAGTCTAGCCCTCACTTGTCATGAGGAAACTGAGGCTCAGAGAAGTGATGTCCTGAGTTACAGAGTGAGGTATCCTGTCTAGTAATGTGTCAAGTAATGAATGCTTGTTGATTGATTGATTGATACATGCCTTACCCCAAAGAGAGAATAGTTAGAGAATTCTTGGCCCTCTATTGGTGACCCCCCACATATCACACTACTCCATTACCAGCCTTGACTGCCTCAATCCTTTTTTCCTTTCTGCTGAAGAAGGTCCTTGAAGTCAGAGTGCAAGACTAGGTACTCTATGGGGAGAAACAGAATTAGAACAATAATGATAAAATTTTTGTAGCAGTTTGCTACATAGGTGCTCTACAAACATTATGTTAATTGGTTTCTACTTTAATCCAGACTTAGGAAGGTTTAGAATATCAAGGTCCATGACAGGGAAAAACAACAATCTGCCACTTAGTGGGAAATATCTGAGGGTCACATGGTTCATGGCAGGGTCCCAAGACAAAGGTGCAGCTGCTAAATATTAGTCATGGTCCTGAATTACAGTTGATGATTCAAAGGTGAGAAGACTGGAGACAGGAAAGAACAGACTAAAGTAATCATACTTTATATAGGAGTGGGAATCCTCATAGAATGGACAGCCAAAGTGGATAAACACAGGACCCCTCTGGAGTCCCAGATGGACTTATTGCCCAACACAGGGAAGCAATGTAGGTTTTTAAAAGGTTCTTATGGGTCAAATAGGATCAGGCACCAGGGGCAGGGACTCCAGTCAAGGACAAGGTTGAGACTAGAGCTGGCTTCTAGTGGGGGAGAATGCCTGGGGAATTGGTGGCTAGTTGACAGCCAAGCTCCCTGATATTGGGAATGATGGGGAAATGAAATTTCCAGCATTGCTTCTAGTCTTATTTTGACAAAGATGGTAGGTTTTTGAACAATTAGAGGCTTCTTTGTTTAATAAATTGGGGAGGAGTGAGGGGGACCACTGTCCTTTACAGTCTCTCACCATAGAGAGCCTGTGAATTGGTGTGAAAATAGTAAACTGAGACCCAGAAAGTTTAAATAACTTGTCTGTGGTCTCACAGCTGGAAGTTCCAGAAGATGGAATTCAAACCCAGAGATTTCCTGGGGTCAGGGGTTTTTAACATGGGTTCTGTTATTTTGATAACTGTATTTCAATATAATTGATTCCCTCTGTAATGCTACATATTTTATCTTCTGCATTTAAAAACATGATTCCAAGAATCATGTTTTAGTTTCACCAGATGGATTGCCCAAGGGGGCCTGACACACATACAAAAAGTGGGAAAATCCTTTCTCTAAGTTCAGCTCTTTCTCAATGTTATCTTTCTTGTAACACCTTAAAGTAATACATATTTGTTGAATGAATATATAAAAAAATGAATTTATAAAGTATTTTCCTGCAACAGGGAAGTAATGTAGCTATTATTATTCCTATTTAATAAATGAGGTGATGGTGACTTGGCCAGGCCCATGACATAGCTAATGTCCTTTACCAGGATTCAAACCAGATTTTCTGAGATTAAATCAAGGACTCTTTCCCTCCTCCACATTATAAGCCAAGCCTCAAGCCTTCAATTATGGCCAGCCCTCCCAGTCTCTCTCCATAAATTGGAGCCATAACAATGATCTCTCTTACTTACATATATGTCCAAGGCAGATAAGTCAAAAGGGTGAACTTGTGTGACTTCTTCCTGTCCTGAGGAAATTGGGTAGGAGTCAGCAAGCCTCCCCTCCTTTCTCCTCCCAGGCTCTCTCCTGAGCCCCCAGTTCTCAGCTCTCAAGGCCTACAAGGATCCTGCCATACGGATGACAGCTTGCTCAGGGACCTGGAAGAAAATTGTTTAGCCAGCCTCTGGTCACTCCTTTCAGGAAGGATTGCTGGGTCTGGCCCAGCTGGCTCTACTCTTCTTTCCCTCCTCCTCCTCCCCAGTTCTGGTGCTTTTAGGTACAAATTATTCGTAGGACAGTCCAAAAAACTGGACATATTTAGTATGGAGAAGAGAGGACATGGAGAGAGATGTGGTAGCCGTCCTCAAGAACGTGAGGGACCATGAAGGGAAGGAGGGATTAGCTTTGTTCAGTTTGGCCCCAGAAGGGCAGAAGGGGAGGAGGAGTTACAAAGAGGCAAATGTGGGTTTAATGACAATTATTTCCTAAAAAGTTCAAAAATGCAATGGACTGCTTCTGAGCTAGTCAGGAAGAAGCAGGAGCTGGAAGTCATTTCTATGTCCAATGGGAATTTGGAGTGGATGGCCTGATGTCCCTTGGAAGGTTCTACAACAATCTCCTGGTAAGGTTGGCTTGATGATTTTTAAAGCCCCTTTATGTATTCGATGAGGATGCTCACTACCCTTCTGCAGCAAGACAACAAGCCTAGTATGGGGGGGGGATGGACACCTCCACTGGGCCAAGTATGGGTGCCCTGAAATTACAAAAGGGATGGGTTTAAAAATGCAGACTGAGCTCAGGGCTTGAATTCAGGAAATAATTCTGTCTGTGATCCCCGGATAGGGGTAAAGGAGGATGCCCTTACACTAAATTAAGGTTCTCATTCTCCCTATGTCATTTATTGACTGTGTGACTTTGACTAAGTTATTTAAACCTTTTGTACTTCACTTGTTTTATCTACCTGTGAGTGAATGAACGAATGATAAAGCATTTGCCAAGGGCTCAGTCAGGCTGCTGTGGATACAAAGACAAAGCACACAAGAAGGAGCTTATATTCCAAAGGAGAAGAACCACACAATGCGGCAGCTAGAGGGGCAAGCACATGGGGAACTGATTGGGAATGGGCATAAGTACCATGGAGGCTTGGTTCCAGGTCATTTAAGTTGAGAACCAAGGAAATCATAAAGGAAGAGAAAGGACCCACATGTGCAAAAAATGTAGCAGCTTTTTTTGGAGTGGCAAAGAATTGAACAATGAGTAGATGCCCATCAGTTGGGGAATGGCTGAATAAGTTATTGTACACGAAAGTCATGGAATATTTTTTACAGTAATATAATTAAACATAAAAAAATGATGAACTAGCAGATGTTAAAAAGCTTGGAAAGATTTACACAAGCTGATGCTCAGTGGGACAAGTAGAATCAGAAATACATTGTACCAGTAACATCAAGATTATGTGGTGAACCATGGTTCAGTGATCCAAAGCAATCCCAATAATCTGGATAGAAAATGTCATCTAGAAGCAGCTAGGTGGCTCAGTGGATAGAGCAGCAGCCTTGAATTCAGGGGGACCTGAGTTCAAATCTGGTCTCAGACACAACACTTCCTGGCTATGTGACCCTGGGCAAGTCACTTAACCCCAATTGCCTCAGCAAAAAAAAAAAAAAAAAGACACTGGAGCAGTCATAATATAAAAGGCCAGTTAACATATTGAAAGATGAGAAAGTATTACCAAGTATAGGTTTTAAATGAAGCACCACTCCTTCTAGAATAACAATCTCAAGAATATCTGAACCTACTAGTTCTAATCTTTGTCCACAGTTTGATATACATAAATAATGATGAGTCTTAAAATGACCTATTAATTGGCATTAAGTAAGGAGAAATCAATTAGACCTAATCCTTAGTCATCACATCTTGAAATATCACTGTTACCTCCAAGACAGAAAATTACAAATCATCATGATAATGGGCTGTCCTTATGAGGTAAAACACATACTCCAGAATTTTCCTATTTGTAATTTTATCTTATTAATCAAGTGAATTTCAGGATTTTGTTTTCACTGTTTTATTTTTTTCTCCAAATAAAAAGAAATGCCATCTACATCCAGAGAGAGAACTACAGAGACTGAATATAAATCAATACATGCTCTGTTCACTTTTGTTTTTCTTCTTTTTTTTCTCATGGTTTTTCCCTTTTGCTTTGATTTTTCTCTCCCAACATAGCTCATAAAGAAATGTATATTTTTAAAAATTAATGTACATATATAACTAGAAAAATGAAATAAAATATTTTTTTAAAAAAGGTAAGTTGGGAGTTCAGGACTTAGGGCCCAAAGTCCTGGAGGAGAGAAGGATGGAACCTGGAGAATGAGGGCAGAGCTTTCTTCTGGGCTTGCTGGCTGCTGATTATAAGATTTAGATCTGGATCGGGCCCTAGCTATCAATTATTTTGAGCTCATCTTACAGATGAGAAAATTGAGGTCCAAAGAGCTGAATTAATTTGTCTAAGATCACAAGTAAGTAACAGAACTAGAATTAGAGCTCAAAATTCTCTGAGTCCAAAGCCAGCACTCTTACTCATATTGGGATGGTTCTTTCTGAAGGTGTTCATCAACCCAAATATCTGATTCTGGAAGAGAGGAGGGAAGAGAAAATAACTTGCTCCTTTCTGCAGTCTGAGAGCCTCTGACCTGACTGTAGGGTAGGCTCCACCACCCCACCCCCCTTTCCCTTCCTCTCCAGTCCCTTCCTCACACCCTGAGGCTCCCTCAATGACTCAGAGGCCTGGTTGGAAGCCCAGCTTTGACATCTCCTGCCAAACAATGCCAGAGAGGCCCCCTTCCCCAAAGGCCAGACATGGCCAGAGACAAGGCAGGGGGGAGCCCAGGAAGGCCGTGACTAAGACTGGCGAACCAGGGAGGGGAGCCTTGGAGACAGACACTAACAGCTTTGGACAGGGGTGGGAGTTCCCACCCTCCTATCTGGGGAGTGATCTCCTGCTGGAGGGAGTCCTGCTCTTGGCTGGTCAGCTTTCCAAGCAGGCTCCGCTGCCCAGTGCCATTTCAGAAGGGAAGGACAGGCCCCCAGGGAAATGGAGCTGGCCCTTAATCCCTCCTGCCAGCCTGGATCTCCGTGCACATGGGTCATCACCCATGGGCCCCTGCAGTCAAACAAAGGGCTGTCCTCCCCATCTAACCTCTCCCCCCGGAGCGGTCACTTGGAAGCCATTCGGGCCCCATGAGAAAGGGGCCGGCGGGTCCTTGTGGCATGGGCTGCTCAGCCGAATCACGTTCGGCCCAGGGCTCGTGAAAAGAGGGGCCCAGCCAGGCTGAAAAGGAGGATTAGTACTCTGCCCCCTGCCCCTGCCTGTTGGAGCCCAGGGGGAGCCTGACTGATTGGACCCAGAGCTCTCTGGATGAATACTTGTCCTACCCCAGAGATTGGGCCTGGCCCCCAACCAAACCCTCCAACATCTGACAAGGATCCAGGGATCCAGAGACAGCAGCAGGGATTAGCACCCAGTCTGGAGGAATGGTGTGGGTCCTAGACCCCTATTTGTGGGATACTTCCCTTCTCAACACCCCCATCACACTCACTTCAGACTTTCCCCAAGAAAGCTACATTTGGAGCCTCGTGTGGCTCAAACAATCCTATTCCTGTCCCTCTCTAGAGATAAAGGAACGGAACCCCTGGCTTCTGCTGGACTTCGGTGAGGTGGGAGGAGTTCTAGAATGGCTTCCCTGCTGCCCTTCTCTCCCCAGCTTGTGCTAGACACTGGCCATCAGGGAATCACTTCTTTGAGTTAAGCACTGTTCTCTCCTGGATCCTTAAAAAGGAAAGTCGTACATCCTTGATGAAGGGATGCAGAAATCACTTATAACAGGCTCCAGAAAAGCAGAGAGGTGAAGAGGGATACCTCCAGAAGTCCCCTCACCCATCCTCCAGACTCTGTGCCCAACAACACCCACAAACCTGAGGGGCTGGATCCTCCACTTCCCAGATCAGTAAGTCAATGCCATTTGTTACTCCATAGCATCATAGATTGAGAGGGACCTTAGAGGCCCTCACTTTCCCAAAGAGGAAACTCAGGTCCAGTGAAGGAAGTGGTCTGCCAAAGATCTCCTGGTACAAAGATGGAGGCAACATTTGAGCCCAGTTCTTTCACTGCACCATAGGGCCCCTCAGTCCCCTCTACTCCCTGGAAAATGACTTCAAAGCAATCAGACTATTGTTTAGATTGGACCCCATAGGGGAAACCCAGGAGCACTTTTGGGATCCCTGTCAGCAGCCTCTTGTAGTCTGTGGACTCACAGAAGCTAAATCTAAGAGACAATGTAAAGTACAATTAGGGATGTGCTGGAACCAGTGCAAATGGCTCAGGAGAGCCGATTGTAAAATTTTCAGTGTGAACACCTATTCCTTAGAAATTAGCAAACACCACAACACTATAAGTCAGAGTTCTCTCTCTCTCCTTTCTCTGTCTCTGTCTCTCTCTGTTTCTGTCTCTCTCTCACTCGCTCTTTCTGTCTCTGTCTCTGTCTCTGTCTCTCTCTCTCTCTCTTTCTCTCTCTGTCTGTCTCTATCTCTCTCTGTGTCTCTCTCTCTCTGTCTCTCTCTCTGTCTCTGTCTCTCTCTCTGTGTCTGTCTCTCTGTCTCTCTGTCTCTCTCTCTCCTTTCTCTCTCTGTCTCTCTCTCTGTGTCTGTCTCTCTGTCTGCCTGTCTCTCTCTCTCTCCTTTCTCTCTCTGTGTCTCTCTCTTTTTTCTCTCTCTCTCTGTCTCTGTCTCTGTCTTTCCATATATATATATATATATTCATATATATATAAAATTATAAAGCTTATTTTTATATATTATTATCTGGACTTAATACAGTGATGGAGAAAACAGTTAAAATGTAGATTAAATTTACAAGTGTGTCATTTCTAGTGAGCTGATTGTTAAACAATTATCATACATTCCAACAATATTCCCACTTGAATGGTCTTCTAGCATCTGCTCAAGACCTCTGATGCAGAGGAGCTCACTTCCTCCCTTACTTGTCTATTTCACTTGATTAGGAAATCTCTCCCTATAGGACACCTATATCTGTCTTTCACAACTTCTACCATTTCTCTTAGTTCTCCCCTCTGAAGCCAAGTTGAATGAGGCTGTTTTTTTTTTAATAATAGTTTTTTATTTTTCAAAATACATGCAAAGATTTCAACATTCGCCCTTGCAAAAAACTTGTGTTCCAAATTTTTCTCCCTCCTTCTCAACTCCCCTAGACAACAAATAATCCAATATGTGCAATTCTAAACATATTCTCACACTTATTGTGCTGCACAAGAAAAAATCAGATCAAAAAGGGAAAAAATAAGAAAGAAAAAAAAATAAGCAAGCAAACAATAATAACAACAAGGTGACCCACCTTTCAGTGGATGATCCACATTCAGTCCCCTCTCTGAGTGCAGATGGCTCTCTTCATCACAAGTCTAATGGAATTGTTCTGAATCTTCTCATTGTTGGAAAGAGCCACATCCATCAGTTGATCATCATGTCATCTTGTTATTGGCGTGTACAATGATCTCCTGGTTCTCCTCACTTCACTCAGCATCAGTTCCTGTCAGTCTCTCCAGGCCTTTCTGAAATCATCCTCCTGATCATTTCTTATAGAACAATAATATTCCACAACATTCATATACCATAATTTATTTGGCCATTCTCCAATTGATGGGCATCCATTCAATTTCCAATTCCTTGCCACTACAGAAAGGGCTGCCACCAACATTTTGCACATGTGGGCCCTTTTCCCTTTTTAAAGATCTCTTTGGGATACAAGCCCAGTAGAAACACTGCTGGGTCAAAGGATATGCACAGTTTGATGGCCCTTTGGGCATAGGCAAATCTTTGTATACATGACAGTCCCTCAAACATTTGATGTCCTTCCTGAATCTTCTTCAGGCTAACCCTCATGTAATGTGACTTCATGATCATTTCCCAGCCTGGGTGCCCTCCTCTGGACACTCCCCAGCTTATAGCTATCCTTCTTAGATTGTGGTACCCAGAACTGAACGCAGTTCTCTAGATGTGATCTGATCAGGGTGGAAGATATGGGACCAGCTTCCCTCTCTGAATGATTACATTAGATATTTTTGACTATTGTATCATATTGTAACCTTGCATTGAATGGACAATCCACTAAAACCTTCAGATCTTTTTCACATGTCCCCATTTTATATTTGTAAAATTGATCTTTTTGAGTCAAAGTCTAAGATTTTACATTTATCCTTGTTAATTTAATATTCTTAGATTCATCCCAATGACTAATCTGATCTTTTTATATCCTCACCCTGTCATCCCACATATTAAAAATCTCCTGCAGATTCTTCTGATCTTCAGATTTAATAAACATGCCATCTATTCTCACCTTTATCTAAGTCACTGATCGACATTTTAAAATAGCCCAAGGCCAAAGACAGATCCCTAGGAAACTCCAAGGAAGCCCTCCTCCCAAGATGACATGGAACCATTAATGATTACTCTCTGGGTCCATCCATTCAGCCAGAAAATCAGATGAGCTAGTTATCCAGCAAGGAGGAAGTTTAACCAATGAAAAATGAGATGTAATATAAATCAGACTGCAAATGTGGGTTGGAAACTAATTGTGAAGGTCTTAAAATAACAATCACAAAAGTCTGTACTTTGTTCTAGGGACTATAGGAAGTTACTGAAGCTTCTTTAACCAGTCAGATCAGTGCTTTAGAAATATTTCCTTGGAAGCTGGATGGAAACTGGGTTTGTGATGGGGGTCCAGTGCATGTGCAGATCTTATCATCTTCCTCGGCTGACGCAAACTCTCCGTGTGGAAGTCACCAGATAGTTTGTTTTTAGAATTGTGATGACATATAAGGGAAGAGATTGGAGAGCATTTGTGGACAGTCTTCACCATTTGATGAAGAGTAGGTTCTTTGCGTGGTCTCAGAGCTGTACAAAAAGGTCTCCCAGCTTTCTCTTGGTCTCTTTTTGCTTCCTTCCTGGTCTTGCTATTATTGCCTTTACTGATAGAGTCATGTGAGAGACAAGCAAAGGAAGGCTTGGGGACCTTCTTCCGTCTGTAGCCATGTGGCCCAAATAAACAGGACTTGGTACTTGGCCTTTTCATCTGATCTTTTTCCTCTTACATGAAGTGAGCAGAATCCCCAACCTTGGAGGTTTTAAAAGTCAAGAAAGGAAATCACTGCTGATTAAGCATATAATTTTTTTCACTTTATTCATTCTCCTGAATTTTTTCCCCTTGTGATCTTTCACAACTGTGACTAATATAGAAATATGATTTACATGATAGCACATGTATAAACTACATCAAACTGTCTACCATTTTCAGAAGGGGGAGAAGAAAGAGGGAGAAAGAAATTTGGAATTCAATCTTATAAAAATAAATGCTAAAAATTTTCTTGACATGTTAACAGGGAAAAAAATTACCATTAAGGAGAAAAAAAAGAAAGGAAGGAAACCACAGAAATCTGGAAGTCAGAGTCCAGGTTGAGTTTTATATTCATCAAAGCATTAATGTCTTGAGAAAGAAGATATAATCTTTAGGAATAAATTTCAGGATCCCTGCCCAGTGGAAAGTTTCAACCAGGAGTCATGCTATATCTGAACATGAACTTGGTAGGATCGAGGCTATGTAGCAACTGAGCTGAGTTTGCAGCCTACTGTCCCCAGAGATCAAGGTTCAGGGAAAGAATATGTTCCAGAGGTGCTGAATGAAATATTTGAACATTTATTCTTGCTATAACTTCGAAATAAACATCTCTGTATAAAAGTTCCTCAATAGAGGCCGCTGGGTGGCACAGTGGATAAACACCAGCCCTGAAGTCAGGAGGAACTGAGTTCAAATCTATTCTCAGACACTTAACATTTCCTGACTGTGACCCTGGGCAAGTCACTTAACCCCAAGTGCCTCAGCTTAAAAAAAAAAAAAAAAAAAAGGTTAATAAATAATAAATAGTGTTTGAGTGAACATAGATAGTGGGGGCTCCAGCCAATAAAAGTAGAGAAGAGTCACTCTAACAGGAAACATAACTTGATTGGTTCTAGGAGAGAGGACTAGCGTGTACAAGCTACAGGTTAGAGAAGAGGGAAAGAGTAGGTACAGAGAAACCAATTAGAAGAAAAGATTTGATTCTATACAACTATTGTAATAGTCTAAATGATGAAATGACAAAATCCTGAACTTGGATGGTTGTGGTAGTCATATGACTGGAGAGATCTGCAGAGTCACAGAAATTATAAATTATGATGTATAATCATAATATCATGTATTTTGTATTATTGTAATTATAAATTCTAAATGACTAACTATTTAGTCCAATCAATACCCAGAAGGAATCATGACTATAATGTACTTGATAAGTAGTCATCTGGACTTTTCTGGGGGCTCCAAGGAGAGGGATTCACCAGCCCTCAAAGGAACCATCTCCTTTTTAGAGTTCAGATCACAGAGACAAGTGTTGGATGAAAGACTCATGGGAAAATGACACATGGAAGGTGGTGGTCTGGAAGACTCCTTTTCGGGAGGAGTTTTGGCTTTGAAATGCAGGACACAGATTATAGGGTGGACTGGGAACTAAGAGATAATGTAGTCAAACTCTCCCATATTATAGATTGGGAAACCAAGATCTAGGAGTGGAAAGGGATCTAACCAATGTCCTCTAGATCCAAAAACACTATTCTGTCTGCTAATCCATACAGCCTCACCACCTCCCACCCACTCAACTCTTTTTTGGTGCCATGGTATCAAGTAGTCCTATAACCTGATCTCTAGTGTGTGATGTGGGAGTCAGAGGAGAACTGGTATTTGTCCTCTGAGAGTACTTGTCCCCTGTGGGAAGAACAAAGGGGAACAGGATTCATATATAGAAGAGACTAAGTAGGGACAGCTAGGTGGTGCAGTGGATAGAGCACCAGCCCTGAATTCAGGAGGACCTGGGTTCAAATCTGGTCTCAGACACATAACACTTCCTAGCTGTGTGACCCTGGGCAAGTCACTTAACCCCAGCCTCAAAAAAAAAAAAAAAAAAAAAAAAAAAAAAAAAAAAAAAAAAAGGAGAGAGAGAGAGAGAGAGAGAGAGACTAAATAGGCCAGTGTATGTATTCATTCATTTAGCAGTCGCTCATTTGTTCATTCACCAAGCATTTATTTAAATCCCATGTGCGGAAAACTGTGCTGGGGAAAGCTATTATAAAAATGACATCACTATAGAAGAGTCAAGTTAGTGTGTCCAACTGTGGCTAATCAAACCAATACGAGTTCAGAATGATCTGCCACAAGTTGGACACAAACAGTCCCCATGAATATTGGGGTAGATTCTCTTCTCTGTAATATACCTGGGGGTTGGGGTGGGGAGGGCAGCTCACTACTTCCCTGGGCAAATTATCCTAGTTTGGGCTTACAGGATCAAAAGGAGGTGGGAGTGGGGAAGTATTGGAAGATTTCCTGGAGGAGTGGGCCTGAAAACAGAAGGAGGATTTTAATTGGTTGGTAGTTGGAGGAGGTAGAAGAGATATGGGAAATAGTACAAATAAAAAGGGTGAAGGTAGAAAGGAAACGGGACTGAGCAAATTATGGGGAGACTGAAATAGGATGAGAAGAGCAGGGCAAGGGACAAAAAGGGACAAAAGGCAGAAAATAGAGAAGGGTTTCTCCCATGAAACCCAATGTAAAGCTGCCTATGGCCACCACAGCCAGTGGCCAGTATAGAACAGTTTTTGTGACTATCCTGAACTCCAACCTTCTTTCCCCCCTGCCCTTCATTCTCTCTCCAGGGCAGGGATGAGAGGTGAATCCCTAGTCTAGCAGCTCTCCAGCTATAAGGCCACACTCCACACACACACACACACACACACACACACACACACACACACACACACTCACACACACACATGCCTTGCCTTCTCCAATGCTGGTAGGGAAGGTCCTGGTTGAAAAGTTGAAAGGACAGGGCAGGAGAAAGACATTCAAAATGAAAAGTTTGTTAGGCTTATGCCCTAGGCAGACATCCAAGAGTCAACAGAATTTCTGTTATGTATGGTAGGCAATGTGGAGAACCCTAAAATCTCAGGAGCTCAGAGATCCAAGGGCAGCAGAGACATCTAGTCCAATGTACAAGTTGTCATCTATCCCTTCTCCAGTGAAAGCAGGCCATCAGGTCAAAGGCCATCTGACAGGTCTGGGATAGGGAAGCAGGAGGAAGGTTTCCCAGCAAAGGTACCCAGAGAAACGCAGGAACCCCTCAAAGATCACAGAGACCTTTCTCGTTTCTTAGAACTATTGACTTTCAGTGTCAGAAGGAACATCTGAATCTACCAATTAATAAATATTTATTAATTTCCTCTTTATTAATTTCCTCTTACATGCTAAGCACTTTGCTATATAATAAATATAGACAAACCTGGCTCACCAAAAGCTCACATTTTATTAAGGGAAATCAGAGTATACTAGAACTGGAAAGAACCATTGAACATACAACTCTGAATGTCATAGTTTAAAAGGATTTTTATTTTTTATTATCTACATAAAAATATTAGAAATTATTTTCATAATCATTTTTTTATTTTTTTTTCAATTTTTTTTCCTGAGGCTGGGGTTAAGTGACTTGCCCAGGGTCACATAATCATTTTTTTAAAACCAAAAATATAGCAAGTCAGAGCTGTATGTGGATCGTGGAAAGACCTTCAGAACATAGAACATGGAATCTCAAAGCTGGAAAGAGTTTTAGAACAATAAATGGAAATTTGGGAGTTGGAGGGATCCTTCAAACATAGTGGTATCTAAAATCAGGTTTTATATTAATGGACCAGGACTAAAAATATGGATTCTTAGCGAGAGCTTAGAGTCTTATAGATCTGACCCAGAGGTTTTCAATTTTAAAAAGAATGGGGGGAAGGAATTGCCTTAGAAGAGGGCACGCGAGAGTGGTGACAGGGAAAGTCAGCCAGCCACACATCTGCTGGGATTCTTCCCCTAAAAGTGGAACTGCTAAGATACCTCCATGAAAGGAGCTGCTTCTCCAGACCCGATTCTGGCCCATGGGGAGCATCTGCTCAGGAAGAAATGATGTGAATTTCAGGGAGCAAGTAATTGACGCCTGCCTCTTGAAATTTACACATGAGGAGAGGAAATCAGGGCAGAGTCTGAGAGCAGCTTGAGTTGGTGAGGAGGGGTTTTCAGAGAGAGACTAGAGGGGATACAGTGTATATTATTTATATGAATGCTTGTGCCTTCTTTCTGGTGATTATCTTCTCTTTATAGGAGATGGGATAAGAGTGCTGGCTCTGGAGTCAGGAAAATCTGAGCTCAAATTCAGCCTCAGCCACTGTGTGACCCTAGACAAGTCGTCGTTTAACCCTGATTGCCTCAGTTTCCTCATCTGTAAAATGAACCGGAGAAGAAAAGGCCAACCATTCCATGATTTCTGCCAAGAAAACCCCAAATGGAGTCACAGAGAATCTGATAGGGACTGAAATGATTGAAGAACACCAGCAGATCTTGTCTGTACATCGATGTTTGCCAAGTTGATGATGTTCCTGAATTAGACTGGAAGCTCCTTGAGATCAGAGGCCGAGTTTTGCCTTTCTTCATACCCCCACTGCTATGGAAGTGCTTGCTAACTTGACTATATTGATTTAAATGTGAAGAATTTTTATTAGATTCTTTATAGAATTTCTCTCCAGCTTCATCTTTTGGCAACCAAAACTGGCTCATCAACTACAATTATGTTTATGGTGGTCTCGGTGCTCTCGTTCTAACTTCTCTTTACATCTGTTGTTTTCCCCCATTAAGATGTAATCTCTGTTCCAGCACAGATGGTCTTTCTTTCCTGATTCAGTATTCCCAGAGGTTACCTGAGTATATGGCATGGAATGTTCAACAAATTCTCTTTCATTCATTCCTTCTTATCATTGGCACTCCAGTAAAAGATAAACAGATACCTAAGAAATCATGTTTCTTGTTGCTTTTAGACTCTGAAAAAGCCCACTTTGTCAATTCCTTCTTTTGCCTCTCCAAGGGCTTGGTCCATGTCAGCCAGGGAGAGGAGGAGGAGGACTGGGGGCCATTCTACCACTGAGTTACACTTCCTGCTTATCTCTGGTCTTATTTAGAGCAAGAATATCAACAAAAGTGATGGAATTCAGCTCAGCACCACTCATGGTCCTTGACAAGGATCTCCCAAGCATCCCAGCAGCCAAATACAAATGTGTAGATGGTCCGTTTTAGCCCTTTCTGTCCCCTCCCCACTCCTACTGCTATTGTCACTGTAGAAGAGTCATACAGAATGGACCAGCATTTGTTTCACAATCCCTGAATTTTATTGGTGACTTGGTTAAATATGTAAATGGCTTTGCAAACCTTACAATGCTATAGAAATGCTAGCCACTGATCTTATTTTTCCTTTTCCTCTTCTTCCTCCTCCTTTCTCTTCCTAGTCCTATTCCTGCTGCTGCTGCTCCTGCTCCTGCTCCTCCTACTCCTATTATTACTATTGCCGCTACTGCTACTACTACTACTACTGATGAGGGGAGCCCCGAAACTCTCACTCTTGGACTTTGGGGGTAAACTCCCTCAGAAAAGCTCTCTCTTGAGAGACCTGTCCCAGGGAATCAAAATAAAATGGTTCCATTCTGTTATCTGGGTGGGACTAGTTGAGTCTAGGACCACTCCTATTTAGCCCAAGCTGGAGATTGAGATTTCTAGCCAACTCTATTAATTTGGAGGTTAGCCCAAAGACACTCATTCAAATCCAAGATTATTCTGATTCCAGCTCAAACTGCTCCCAGCCCCCACCAAGAGCTGCCCATAAAACAAGCTTCCTTCAGTTCAATCCCCTGCAGAGAACCTAAAAGCAGAGGACCTAACATGCCATCCCAAGGAACCTCTCTCTCCCCTTGGCATAGCTGCAACCCTCTCCTTTGCCTGCTGAAATGACATTCTCTTTCAGCGTTACTTCCTCTTTATCTCTCTCCCCTATTTCCTTAACAAGACCTTACTCACCTCTCTGTCGGGATTTCTCTGCTAGATCTTTAATAATAAACTTCTTTTGCCAGTTTAACTTTCAGGTTCGTAAATTCATTTATGAAGGGCCTGTGCCAACTGGAAGGGGATTCCCACAACTCCTTGCCCTGTGCCGAACCTCATCACTACTACTACTACTACTACTACTACTACTACTACTACTACTACTACTACTACTTACTACCAGTAGTACAACTTGTACTACTACTACTCCTCCCACTACTACTAAATTTTCAGAGAACATGTACCTGAAAGAGGAGGCTAACAAAGAATTCAGATTCAAGAGCCAACACAATCCAGACAGTCTAAAATAATGTAAAATTAAAACCCCACAATGGGATGAAAATGTGAGATAAAAGCTTAATTTCCAAAATTTCCCTTTGGATATTAGAAAACATCTAGAAGGTAGTGACCAGAACAGTGAAAACCATAATGTGGTTGTTGTAGTTCAGTCCTGACTGACCCATCTGGGATTTTCTTGGCAATTTGCTAGAGTAGTTTGCCATTTTCCCGTCCAGCTCATTTTAAACAGATAAAGAGGATGAAGTGACTTGCCCAGGGTCATATAGCTAATATGAGGCTGCATTTGGCTATGAAACCTTTTAAAGGAAATGGGAGCTCCCTGTGTTCCAAGCTTTGTGTTTTGCTTTTTTCTTTTTGGTAAATCCAGAGGTTAACACAGTGCCTGGCATAGGGTAAAGCACTTAAAAAATGCTTGTTGACTGACTAACTGCTTCTGCCTGGGGAAGGGAAAGCTCAGAAAACACACGTAGCAGCTACATTCAAGTCTCTGAAGGGAGGTCATGCAGAAGAGGCATTTGATTCATTCTGCTTGGCCTGAGAGGGCAGAACCAGGATCAATCAGGGAAGTCACAAAGAGGCAGATCTGAACTTGATGTCAGGATGCACTTCCTACCAATGGACAGAAGCCAGAATGGACCCCCCTCCCCCTGGCTTCTTGTCCATTCTATGTGTGTCCAAGTTTGGGGTCAATGGGGTGCCCCAGGCTTCTCTTCTAACTCGGTGATTCTGGGAGCCCTCCCACTGTCCCCAGACTAACCCCTAACCCTGGAGAGCACAGGAGAGGGGCCCCGAGGATGGGTCTGGGCAGCTCCTCCCAGAAGCCACAGATAACAATTCTTCACCACATCCACAAGACCAAGGACATGAGAATCAACAGCCTAAGTGCATTCGTGTTGCTTGCTCTGCCCCTGCCCTCCTCCCTCCTGCTCCCCAGCCCTGGTCGTAGGGCGAACTGGAGAGAAAATACAAGTAGGATGATGTGACATCGTTGGTGCACTTAGGCTGTTGATTCTCACTTCCTTACCTCATCAAAGCAAGGGCCCGACAAGTTCAATGACTCCCTCAAGATCCTACAACCACAGAGTGCTGATTGTGGGCTGGGTCAGGTCCCTGGCACACTCATGCCCACAAATCTCTCCACTGTCTCTTGGGCCAAGTACATGCCTCTCTTCTCCTTAATTGTTTGCTCTTTCTATCCATCCATCCTTCCATTTATCTATTTCTTCATCTATGTTTCTATCTATCCACCCATGACCTATCCATCTGTATATCCATCTATTTATCTCTCTGTCCATCTATATTATCCATTCCTCTGTCTACTTTTCTGTCCATATATCTGTTCATTTATCCATCTATCCAGCCATCCAGCCATCTAACAAACCATTTATCCAGACATCATCTTCCCACTGAAATTGCTCTCTCCAAGGTTACCAAAAGCCTCTATTTGTTCAATCCAAGACATTTCTCCTCTGTGACATTTTCACTTTGGATAGGGAGGTGTGTGTGTGTGTGTGTGTGTGTGTGTGTGTGTGTGTGTGTGTGTGTCTATCGAGGGTATCTCTAGCCTTCCAATTGCCCGGGATCCCGCGTTGTAACCACCTTCAACTCTTCCTACCTCTCCCCACAAACAAGCCCACAAGTCAACAAAGCTCTGGCTCTGTCTCCCTAGAACGGAGAACGTGCCAGAGGAGCTTTCGATTTCCAAGTGGGGGATCCCAAAGACAGGAAAGACAGTGACAACGTTCTCCAGACACTCCCGTTAAACCGAACCTAGGAGAAAGACTGTCAAAGCTGGGAGAGGCTTGGGAGCTTAGAACACAGGGTTCTAGAGTGGGACAAGGGCTATCACAGAATGTCAGAGGTGGGAGTTTCAGAGCCAGCGGGACTAAGGAACATAGAAGGGATCACGTGACCTAGAACATGCAATGACAAAGCTGAGGGGGGGGGCAGAATGTTCGAATTGGGGAGGTTCTTAGAACCTAGAACAGAGCAGTGAGAACATCAGAGTGTCGGCTGAGAAGGGTCTGAGAACTGGGGGAACCTGAGAACGTGGGATGTAAGAGCTGAGCTGGAGCTGAGAGCGCCAGAGTTGGAAAGGGCCTTTGAGCTCCTTCACCGCGGCACGTTTGACATGTGACAGATACTGAAAGAAAGGGACAGATACAGACACATAGGATCTGTCCCTTACGCTAGACCTCAACTTTCTCCTCTGTGAAATGGGACTGGTGACATTTGCTCTACTCTTCTCATGACTGTTGTGTTTGGGGTTGTCTGGATGTGTGGAGACACCCCGAAGGGGGGGGGATGGTCCGCCCAGACAACCCCTCCCCCATGGGTGTGGGGGGGGGAGATTCAGAAAGCCAGAACCCCCCAGGAAGTGGCCGTTGGTTCATTGGGCAGAGCCTGGGGCTGAGCGGAGACCCTCCCGTCCCGCTCTGGCAGCCTCGGAGGGCGGAGGCGTTAGCGCCGATGGCCGGAGCCGCACGGGAGGGGCAGAGGCAGGGTGGGGGCAGGACATCACTCCCAGAGGTCGGGGAGAGAGAAGGGAGGTCGCGTGGCGTTCTCCGCAGGGACTCAGCAGGCTGAGGGAGGGGGGGGCATTCAAGGCCCAGAGAGGTCTCACTGAGCCGGGCAGGCCCCGGGAAACCAGCCGCGTCGGGGGCAGGGAGGAGGGGCGGGGGCGGTCTCGCGTCCCGCACTTTTTTGGTGGGAGCTGGGGAAGCGGCCTGGAGGCCGGCTGGAGGGCGCCGCGCGTGCGTCGTGTGTACGTGTACCGATGTGGGGGCCTGCGTGCGCGCGGGGGCTGCTGCCTGCGGTCTCAGAGAGCCACTGGGCGTGCGGCTGCGGCTGCTCGGAGCCACAGGAGCCCGGAGCGCTCCCCCAGGTCGGACTCGCAGTCCCTGGGACACTGGGGGGCTCCCACGGGTGTGTCTCGCGCTTTCTGTGTGTGTCCTGTGCGCATGCGTGGGGAAATATTGTATTATATGTGTGAACATATTTATATTGTCTGCCCGTGTCTGCGTGTGTGTACATAATAGGTGTGCACCTGCATGTGTGTGCGCCCATTTACGTAAACATAACATACTCACGTGTGCAGCGTGCGCATGTGTGGGGCGGTGATGCACTGTGCGCATGCGTGTGTGACTGCACTTGTATGCATGTGTGTAGATGATGCACAAGCGTGTGTGCGTGGTTTATGTATGTAGCCATTCACATAAACAGATAAAATACACACGTGTGTGCTCATTGTGTGCATTGTAAGGGTAAATGAGTTGTGTATTTGTGTGACGTGTGTGCGTACACAATGGTACACAGGCATGTGTGCGCATGACGTGTACACACATTTACGGACATTCACTTGCACACGGAGCACACACGCATGTGCCGGCTCTATCTGTGCACGCATGCGCGCGTCTGTAGAAGGTGGTTTCCCATATTAACAAACGAACCTCGCTTCCCGAGCCCCCGCCCCGCCCCCGAACCCCCTACTCTCAGGAGGGGGCTGACGGGACTGCACGAGCCGAGGCCGCCTGGGATCTCCGAGCGGAGGGGCGGGAGGGGGCGTGGCCAGGGCGGCTTCCCTCCCTCCGCCCCTCCCCCTCCTCTCCTTGGAGGAAAACCAGAACCTGGGGCCGGCCTGACGGACGCCGCCTGCCCCCTGGCGGCCGGACTAGGGTATGCTCGAGCACCCATCAGACAGGCCCTGAAAACCTTCCACTGGGGGCAGGGCTGACCCTTCACCTCTCCCTGCAGCCCCGCCCGTTCCATGCACCCCTGCCCGGGGTGATGTGCTTGCGCCAGAGCCCACACAGGGACCTCCTGTGAAACGGGGTGTGTGTGTGTGCGCGTGATGTTTTATATGTAGTGTGGCGTGGGTAATGTATATGTGTGTGTAGTGTTACAGGTATGCAGTGTAGTGTGTGTGCAGTGTAGCTTGTGCACACATTGTAATGTTATGTTGTAGTGTGTGCAGTGTAGCATGTGCACACATTGTAGTGTTACATTGTAGTGTGTGCAGTGTAGGGTGTGTAGTGTGTGCACATATTGTAGTGTTACGTTGTAGTGTGTGCAGTGTAGGGTGTGTAGTGTGTGCACATATTGTAGTGTTACGTTGTAGTGTGTGCAGTGTAGGGTGTGTAGTGTGTGCACATATTGTAGTGTTACTTTGTAGTGTGTGCAGTGTAGGGTGTGTAGTGTGTGCACATATTGTAGTGTTACTTTGTAGTGTGTGCAGTGTAGGGTATGTAGTGTGTGCACGCATTGTAATGTTATGTTGTGGTGTGTGTGCAGTGTAGCATGTGCACACGTTGTAGTGTTACATTGTAGTGTGTGCAGTGTAGCGTGTGTAGTGTGTGCACACGTAGTGTTACATTGTAGTGTGTGTGCAGTGTAGGGTGTGTAGTGTGTGCACACGTTGTAGTGTTACATTGTAGTGTGTGTGCAGTGTAGCGTGTGTAGTGTGTGCACACATAGTGTTACATTGTAGTGTGTGTGCAGTGTAGGGTATGTAGTGTGTGCACGCATTGTAATGTTATGTTGTGGTGTGTGTGCAGTATAGCATGTGCACACGTTGTAGTGTTACATTGTAGTGTGTGCAGTGTAGCGTGTGCACACATTGTAGTGTTACATTGTAGTGTGTGCAGTGTAGGGTGTGTAGTGTGTGCACATATTGTAGTGTTACGTTGTAGTGTGTGCAGTGTAGCATGTGCACACATTGTAGTGTGTGCAGTGTAGGGTGTGCAGTGTAGGATGTGTAGTGTGTGCACATATTGTAGTGTTATGTTGTAGTGTGTGCAGTGTAGGGTATGTAGTGTGTGCACGCATTGTAATGTTATGTTGTGGTGTGTGTGCAGTGTAGGGTGTGTAGTGTGTGCACACGTTGTAGTGTTACATTGTAGTGTGTGTGCAGTGTAGCGTGTGTAGTGTGTGCACACATAGTGTTACATTGTAGTGTGTGTGCAGTGTAGGGTATGTAGTGTGTGCACACGTTGTAGTGTTACATTGTAGTGTGTGTGCAGTGTAGCGTGTGTAGTGTGTGCACACATAGTGTTACATTGTAGTGTGTGTGCAGTGTAGGGTATGTAGTGTGTGCACGCATTGTAATGTTATGTTGTGGTGTGTGCAGTATAGCATGTGCACACGTTGTAGTGTTACATTGTAGTGTGTGCAGTGTAGCGTGTGCACACATTGTAGTGTTACATTGTAGTGTGTGCAGTGTAGGGTGTGTAGTGTGTGCACATATTGTAGTGTTACGTTGTAGTGTGTGCAGTGTAGCATGTGCACACATTGTAGTGTGTGCAGTGTAGGGTGTGCAGTGTAGGATGTGTAGTGTGTGCACATATTGTAGTGTTATGTTGTAGTGTGTGCAGTGTAGGGTATGTAGTGTGTGCACGCATTGTAATGTTATGTTGTGGTGTGTGTGCAGTGTAGCGTGTGTAGTGTGTGCACACATAGTGTTACATTGTAGTGTGTGTGCAGTGTAGGGTATGTAGTGTGTGCACGCATTGTAATGTTATGTTGTGGTGTGTGTGCAGTATAGCATGTGCACACGTTGTAGTGTTACATTGTAGTGTGTGCAGTGTAGCGTGTGTAGTGTGTGCACACGTAGTGTTACATTGTAGTGTGTGTGCAGTGTAGGGTGTGTAGTGTGTGCACACGTTGTAGTGTTACATTGTAGTGTGTGTGCAGTGTAGGGTGTGTAGTGTGTGCACACGTAGTGTTACATTGTAGTGTGTGCAGTGTAGGGTGTGTAGTGTGTGCACACGTAGTGTTACATTGTAGTGTGTGCGCAGTGTAGGGTGTGTAGTGTGTGCACACGTAGTGTTACATTGTAGTGTGTGCAGTGTAGCGTGTGTAGTGTGTGCACACGTAGTGTTACATTGTAGTGTGTGTGCAGTGTAGGGTGTGTAGTGTGTGCACACGTAGTGTTACATTGTAGTGTGTGCAGTGTAGCGTGTGTAGTGTGTGCACACGTAGTGTTACATTGTAGTGTGTGTGCAGTGTAGGGTGTGTAGTGTGTGCACACATAGTGTTACATTGTAGTGTGTGTGCAGTGTAGGGTATGTAGTGTGTGCACGCATTGTAATGTTATGTTGTGGTGTGTGTGCAGTATAGCATGTGCACACGTTGTAGTGTTACATTGTAGTGTGTGCAGTGTAGCGTGTGCACACATTGTAGTGTTACATTGTAGTGTGTGCAGTGTAGGGTGTGTAGTGTGTGCACATATTGTAGTGTTACGTTGTAGTGTGTGCAGTGTAGCATGTGCACACATTGTAGTGTTACATTGTAGTGTGTGCAGTGTAGGGTGTGTAGTGTGTGCACACGTTGTAGTGTTACGTTGTAGTGTGTGCAGTGTAGGGTGTGTAGTGTGTGCACACGTAGTGTTACATTGTAGTGTGTGCGCAGTGTAGGGTGTGTAGTGTGTGCACACGTAGTGTTACATTGTAGTGTGTGTGCAGTGTAGGGTGTGTAGTGTGTGCACACGTAGTGTTACATTGTAGTGTGTGTGCAGTGTAGGGTATGTAGTGTGTGCACGCATTGTAATGTTATGTTGTGGTGTGTGTGCAGTATAGCATGTGCACACGTTGTAGTGTTACATTGTAGTGTGTGCAGTGTAGCGTGTGCACACATTGTAGTGTTACATTGTAGTGTGTGCAGTGTAGGGTGTGTAGTGTGTGCACATATTGTAGTGTTACGTTGTAGTGTGTGCAGTGTAGCATGTGCACACATTGTAGTGTTACATTGTAGTGTGTGCAGTGTAGGGTGTGTAGTGTGTGCACACGTTGTAGTGTACATTGTAGCGTGTGCAGTGTAGGGTGTGTAGTGTGTGCACACGTTGTAGTGTTACATTGTAGCGTGTGCAGTGTAGGGTGTGTAGTGTGTGCACGCGTTGTAGTGTTACATTGTAGGGTGTGTAGTGTAGCGTGTGTAGTGTGTGCACACGTAGTGTTACATTGTAGTGTGTGCAGTGTAGCGTGTGTAGTGTGTGCACACGTAGTGTTACATTGTAGTGTGTGCAGTGTAGCGTGTGTAGTGTGTGCACACGTAGTGTTACATTGTAGTGTGTGCAGTGTAGCGTGTGTAGTGTGTGCACACGTAGTGTTACATTGTAGTGTGTGTGCAGTGTAGGGTGTGTAGTGTGTGCACACATAGTGTTACATTGTAGTGTGTGTGCAGTGTAGGGTATGTAGTGTGTGCACGCATTGTAATGTTATGTTGTGGTGTGTGTGCAGTATAGCATGTGCACACGTTGTAGTGTTACATTGTAGTGTGTGCAGTGTAGCGTGTGCACACATTGTAGTGTTACATTGTAGTGTGTGCAGTGTAGGGTGTGTAGTGTGTGCACATATTGTAGTGTTACGTTGTAGTGTGTGCAGTGTAGCATGTGCACACATTGTAGTGTTACATTGTAGTGTGTGCAGTGTAGGGTGTGTAGTGTGTGCACACGTTGTAGTGTACATTGTAGCGTGTGCAGTGTAGGGTGTGTAGTGTGTGCACACGTTGTAGTGTTACATTGTAGCGTGTGCAGTGTAGGGTGTGTAGTGTGTGCACGCGTTGTAGTGTTACATTGTAGGGTGTGTAGTGTATCTACCCCCATGTCCGCGCCTCTGTGGGCCCGGCAGGCGCGAATGTCCCCTAGCCTGGAACACACATGTGTGCCCGGCTCCACGCGGAAGCACGTATGGAATCAAACCACATAGTCCGCCCAGAGCACACGTGTGTCAGTCACCCGTGTCCGGCTGCACGTGGAGGGCCTGGGGACTCGCCATGCCCCCGGCCCCATGTGTCCCCTGGCACACAGGCATGAGCGTGTGCTTGTGCGAGGGAACGTGTGCAAGCCGGATCTTTGTTTTTGGTCACACATTGAAGCAGTTAAGGCCCCATAATCGTATTGTTTGTTTAAAGTTTGCTCTTGGACGAGGGCCGGGCCAGAAATAAAGAGCAGATGCACGGAGCAGCCATTATGTATTTTTGCAATTAGCCGAAAATCCAGAGACTTTTCTTAAATAACAAATACAATTCTGTGGGATGCTGCTAGCTGGGAGCCGCCCCGCCCCCGCCAGCCGGCCAACCCACCCCGGGGAGGGCTTCGTCTGCCAGCCAGGCCCCGGCGAGATGGAAAAAGACACAGGGGGTTTCCAAAGAGCGCTGGGTTGAGGGCTCACCAGAAGGGAAATGCCACAGGGGAAAAGGAGGGCGAGAGGAGGAAGAGGCCATGAAAGAGGGGGAGGAAGAGGAGGGGAAATGGAGGAAGGGAGGGGAAAGAGGAGGAAAGGAGGAGGAAGAGATGACAGCAGAGGAAGAGGAGGAAAAATGGAAGAGAGGAGTAAAAGGAGGAAGAGAAGATGGCAGAGGAAGAGGGGAAGTGGAAGAAGGAAGGAGAAAGATGAAGAAGAGGAGAAATGGAGGAAGGGAGAGGAAAGAGGAGGAAAAGGAAGAGAAAGAGGTAATGGTAGAGGAAGAGGAAAAGGAGTAGGAGAAGGAAAGGAGGAAGAGCAAGAAGAGATTATGATAAAGGAGGACGAAGAGGAAGAATAAGAGAAATGGAGGAAGGAAGGAAAAGAGGAAGAAAAGGAAGAGGATGAGAAATGGAAGAAAGGAGGAGGAAGAGATGGTAGAGGACAAAGAAAAGGAAAAGGAGGTGGAGAAGGAGAGGAGAAAGGGCAAGAAGAGATTATGATCAAGGAGGAGAAAGAGGAGAAGGAAGAAGAGAAAAATGGAAAAGGGAAGATGAAGAAGAGGAGGAGAAAGAAGATGGCAGAGATGAGAAGTAGAAGAGGAGAGAAAGATGACAGAGGAAGGAGAACATCGGGCAGGAAGCGGGTAAAGCAACCTAACCCCAGGGCTCCACGTTGCCAGGGCCACCCTGGAGATCAGTGAAACAGACAAAGGCACGTGGTCCCTGCTCTGAGGGAGCTTTCAGTCTGCGGAGGGAAACAGCTGGAGGACAGAGAAGGCGACCCTCACCTTAGCTCAAGGAAAGCAGGATGGAGCAGGGACAGAACAGGCGCCCTTGGGAGAGGTGAGGTGAGCCTGGCAGGAAGCTAAAGAGAGGAGGGCAGTGCTTTCCAGGCACAGGCTATATCTATATCTATGTGTATGTGTACACACATATATATGTATACACACACACACACACACACACACGTCTGAGGCCAGAATCAAACGATCCCTAATGTGGCACTTTGCACCCTGCTCCCTCCCCGCTGGCTGCCCTAGAAGGCAGAGAAACATGCTTAGGGGAGGCTTAGGGGAGTGTTGTGGTCACTGAGGTGCCTGTGGGATATCCAAGGACAGGGGACTAATCGATGCTATATTTAATATATAATCGATGTTGGCACTCAGGAGAGAAACAAGGACTGGACATGAAAAGTGGCAGTGGGGTAGGTGGGCTGCATAAAATTAACTCTGTTCATGGGTGTTGAAGAGAGCTCCAGACAGAATCCTAAGTGGGAGATGGATCCAAGAAAGGAGATGAAAAGAAACAGTAAAGAGATGGAAGAACCAAGAGGGAGGAGAAAGAGGAGGGGGAGGAGCATAAGGAGCAGCAAAGCTTGGGAAGGATAGACTGGTGGAGAAGAAAGGAATGGAACCAGAAGCTGGAGAGGTCAAGGTGGGTCTGGCTTGCTTTGTGTCCAAGCAATCAGTATGAAATGAGAGCAGATTTCATCATGATGAATCAGAGACCATGTTAGTGGGGCTGAGAATAAGGAAAAGAAAGGACACAGAGGAAGCCAGAATAGAAAATTCTTTCTAGGAATTTAGCAGTGTGAATATACTTTCGGGGCAGCTAGGGGGCGCAGTGGAGAGAGCACCAGCCCTGAAGTCAGGAGGACCAGAGTTCAAATATGGTCTCAGACGCTTAATACTTCCTAGCTGTGTGACCCTGGGCTTAACCCCATTGCCTCAGCAAAAAAACAAAACTACACACACACACACACACACACACACACACACACACACACACACACACATATATATATATAGGTTCGTCTGCCTCAAATCTTTCCCCACTCCAAAATGACTCTCAAGTCATTTCCATTAATAGCACCTGTGCTGAGACTACTATTCCAACTCCCATTCCCATTGCTGAGCTCCCTGTAGTAAAATCTCCAAAATACTTGCTCCGCTAAAGTGAAGATGGCTGTGTCACTCTGCTACTCTATAAACTTCTGTGGTTCCCTATCACCTCGAGGGTCACATATAACACCTCTCCTCCCTCCCAGCCCTCTGGGGATGCAGTGACACTGACTGTTCTTGGAAGATGTCCACTCCTTTCCAAGCCTGGGACGTCTCCCCGCTCATGACCGCCTCTTAGCCACACTGGCCCCCTACAAGTCCCAGGTAAAATCCATCCTCCACAAAGGTGCCTTTTCCCAATCTCCTTTAATTCTGCCGGTTATGTCCAGTTAGCTTTTGCTTACTGGACATTTTGCTCTTAGAAAGCAGGGACTGGCGTGGCCTTTTTTTTGTATCCCCAGGGTCTGGCACAAAGTAGGGACTCAATAAATGCTTCCTGATTTTAAAAGGAGGGAAAGAAGGCTAAGGGATTTTTTTTTTTTTAAAGCTCAGGGATCTCAGACACCACTTCCTAGTTGGGTGACCCCATTTAACCCCAGTTGCCTCCACCAAAAAAAAAAAAAAAAAAAAAAAAGAACCGGAACACCCAAGTAAGGCAACAAAGGCAGGAACCAGAAGACAGGCAAAGAGTGGGAGGGAGAAGGAAGGGAAGAGAAGCATTTATAAAGCACCTACTAGGTGCCTGCTGAGTACTTTCACAAAAGTGATCTCATTTGATCCTCTACAACTCAGTGAAGTAGGTTCTATTATCATTCCCACTTTACAGTTGAGAAAACAAGTGACTTGCTCAGGGTCATACATCTAACAAGAGCCTGGATTTGAATTCAGGTTTTCCTGACTCCAGACCCAATGCTCCATCTACTCTATTACCTAGCTGCCCCCTTTCTAATGGTCATGAATGAGCTTTAAGATGCATTTCCATGACTAGCATTTGTCCTGAGGCTACTATTCCAACTCCCATTCCTACTGCTGTAGGAATGTCTTTACTCCCTGTAGTAAAGCCTTCCGAGTGTCTTCGCCCTCCCTATTAGAAATCGGGCCCTTGTGAGTTGGGACCACTTGCTTTGTAATCCTAATGCTTATAATAGCGTCTAATGCCTCGTGGGCACTTAATAAAAAGACCTAAAACTTAAAAGTAATTTTTTTTATCATTCATTCAGCAACTCATATTTTGAAGACACATACAAAAGATAAAAGCAAATTAGTGGAACAGCAGAGACCCTTCTGCAAGGATAGTTAAGAGTTGGCAGGGCAGTGAAGAGAACCCTTTGGAAAAGAGAATTTTTGGAATTCAAAAGCCCTGAGTTCGAACCCAACCCGAGTCCAATGCTGGGCAAGCCCCTTAACTTCTCCACTGGTAAAATGGGGGTAACATAACTCAGCCTATCATTGTGGAGATCAAGTGAGAACGTACTGGTAAAGCACTTTGGGGACTTAAAAGCACTAGGAACATCAGCTCTGATTGTTATCAATAGTGTCAGAATCAGTGAAACTGAGGTTGCTATTGAGTGAGGGGGAAGGAAAACAAAAAAAAAAAAAAAAAAAAAAAAAGGTTTTTCAGCTGTCTTGGTAGCAAATGGAAGATCAGAAGACGGAGACCTGAGGTGGAAGCAATGGTAAAGAGAAGGCTGAACCGGGAAAGTTTCCTCTACCATGGAGAACAATCTCCTCACTCAACTTCTCGGGATTATAGGGGAAATTTTGTTATCAGGGACCTGCAACCTGAGACCAGCAAGGAGTGGAAAGGGAGGGCTTGGTTGCCCTCAATGAGTTCAATTCCCTTCAAACCAGATCCAAGGACCCTGAAAGAAGCCCCCATCAGTGGAGAACAGGAGTAAGGTTGTAGGACAGGGACAGATGTAAAAACAAGAGGTGGAGACGTCTTCCAAATGTACTGCTGATGTGCTTAACCTTCGATTCCTGGCAAAATTCTAAAATAGAATACTAAGGAAATGATTTTGCACAGGATGTTTCCTCTACCCAGAATGTTCTTTTTCTCATTTCTACCTCTTGGAATCCTAAGTTCCCTTCCAGGCTGAATTCAAGAGCATGTCCTACACAGGCATTTCTGGATTCCCTCCCCTACCCCCAACAAACACCTTGTTGTCTTTTAAAAGGCACTTTGGCACAGTGGAGAGGAAATTTCAACGCCTCTGTTGGCCTTTGGATGTGCTATTGAAACTCCAGCCCCTACGTGCCTTCTTCACCACTGAGAAGGCTTCACCTCCTTGATCTTTCAACATCTCTTTTACTCCTTTCAACCTTTAGCATTGCTGGAGTCCAACTGGGTACTCATCATGTGAACATTTTTTAAAGAGCTACAGAGATCAGAGGTAGCAAGTATGAACTTCGGGTCTCGACAACTTAGCAGTAGTCTAGACAAAGGGGCTTCTAAGGCCCCTTCCAAAACAGTGATACCTGCAAACTTCCAAAATAAAATTTAAGGTATGGCTAAGTACAGAGAAGGGTTACAAAGAAGGTCGAGAGAAAAGGAAGAAGAGATGACTTCTAGTTTCAAGGATGGAACCATATCAGGGACAGTTATTTTCAGACACGCTTGTCTCAGTAGGACCTAAATGAAGAGATATGAGAGGATTCTTCCAATGTAGCCTTTTGCAAAGATGAAGGTCCACAAATGTTTTCAGACTTTTTCAATGTTTTGATTGGTTGTGTTGGGTTTTTTTTTCTCCTTTCTTTTTAGTCTTGAAAAAATATTATTTGACATATTGAATGGAAACATACTGGAAAAAGCTACAATGATGTGGAAAAAAATTAACAAAAATGTACTTAAAAACAGATTTTTCCATTAACACCAGCTATTCATTAATTACAAGCATTTTTCCTTTTTTTTAAATGGGGAAAACAAATATTTTTCATAATTGAAAAAAATCTAAGAAAAAAAACAACCCTCATCCATTCTGAGGTAGAATAAGGTCACAAGAAGATTATTTGGGTATGATAGGAAGACCTGAATAAGTTGATCAAAAGCATAACTCCTGCCCCTCCCCCCTGAAGCTAGATGCCAGTTGATTTCTCAGCTGTCAATCCGTACTCACCAATCATTGTACAGAGGGGTGGTGGTGGAAAGAAATGGTCTGAGGTGAGAAGAAATTGGTTGGTTCCAGATCTAACAGTTACTAGTTCTATAAAATGAGATCACTAATTCTATGGCCAATCCCCCAGGACTGTTGTGGGAAAAGCATTTTGTAAATTTTAAAGCGCAAGTACATAGGAGTATGATCATAACTATTGAGAAAGAAAGCAGTCAGATTGAAAAGTTCAATAAAGTATTCCTCCCAGACAGCTAGGTAGCTTGAACTTGGAAGCAGAGGAAGAATTTTGGAAGCATTGGACCTTAAGTCAAATCTGGCTTCAGACAGTCTGTCACCAGGCAAGTCACTCAACCTCTGCTTGCTTCAACTTTCTCATCTGCAAAATGGGACTGTTGTGACCATGAGATATTAGTTACTTCGTAAACCTTAAAGCACTATGTAAATGCTGTTATTTATTATTAACATTATTTCGCTTTAGGAGGCTGCCTTAAACTGTGAAACTCAAACCAAGGCATGTCTTTTTTTTTTTTTTTTTGATGATAAGATTTTATTTTAATTTTCAATAGTATTTTATTTCCCCAGTATATGTAAAGTTAGTTTTCTTTTCTTTTTTTTTTTAATTTAGAATTCTTTTTTTCACAGTATATATGCATGAGTAATTTTTCTTTTATAATATTATCCCCTGTATTCATTCTTCCAAATTATCTCCCCCCTCCCTCCACTCCCTCCCCCCATGACAGGCAATCACATACATCCTACATGTGTTACAATAAAACCTACATACAATACATGTGTGTAAATACCATTTTCTTGTTGCACATTAAGTATTAGCTTCCGAAGGTATAAGTAACCTGGGTAGATAGACAGTAGTGCTAACAATTCACATTCACTTCCCAGTGTTCCTTCTCTGGGTGTAATTGTTTCTGCCCATCATTGATCAACTGGATGTGAGATGGATCTTCTTTATGTTGAAGATATCCACTTCTATCAGAATACATCTTCATAAAGCATTGAAGTGTATAGTGATCTTCTGGTTCTATTCATTTCACTCAGCATCAGTTGATGTAAGTCTCTCCAAGCCTCTCTGTATATAATATTCCATAACCTTCATATACCATAATTTACCCAACCATTCTCCAATTGATGGACATCCATTCAACTTCCAGTTTCTAGCCACCACAAAAAGAGCTGCCACAAACATTTTGGCACAAACAGGTCCCTTTCCCTTCTTTAGTATTTCCTTGGGATATAAGCCCAGTAGTAGTACAGCTGGGTCAAAGGGTATGCACAGTTTGACAACTTTTTGGGCATAGTTCCAAATTGCTCTCCAGAATGGCTGGATTCTTTCACAATTCCACCAGCAATGTATCAGTGTCCCAGTTTCCCCACATCCCCTCCAACATTCATCATTATTTGTTCCTGTCATCTTAGCCAATCTGACAGGGATGTAGTGGCATCTCAGAGTTGTCTTAATTTGCATTTCTCTGATCAGTAGTGATTTGGAACACTCTTTCATATGAGTGGAAATAGTTTTAATTTTGTCATCTGAGAATTGTCTGTTCATATCCTTTGACCATTTATCAATTGGAGAATGGTTTGATTTCTTATAAATCAGGGTCAGTTCTCTGTATATTTTGGAAATGAGACCTTTGTCAGAACCTTTAACTTTAAAAATATTTTCCCAATTTGTTACTTCCCTTCTAATCTTGTTTGCATTAGTATTGTTTGTACAGAAACTTTTTAGTTTGATGTAATCAAAATCTTCTCTTTTGTGATCAATAATGATCTCTAGTTCTCCTCTGGTCATAAATTCCTTCCTCCTCCACAGGTCTGAGAGGTAGACTATTTTCTGTTTCTCTAATCTATTTATTATCTCATTCTTTATGCCTAAATCATGGACCCATTTTGATCTTATCTTGGTATATGGTGTTAAGTGTGGATCCATATCTAATTTCTGCCATACTAATTTCCAGTTTTCCCAACAGTTTCTTCCGAATAATGAATTTTTGTCCCTAATGTTGGTATCTTTGGGTTTGTCAAAGATTAGATTGCTATAGATGTACCTTTTTTTGTCCTTTGTATCTAATCTGTTCCACTGATCTACCGTTCTATTTCTTAGCCAGTACCAAATGGTTTTGGTGACTGCTGCTATATAATATAGCTTTAGATCAGGTACACTTAGACCACCTTCCTCTGACTTTTTTTTCATTAGTTCCCTTGCAATTCTCGACCTTTTATTCTTCCATATGAATTTTGTTGTTATTTTTTCTAGGTCATTGAAATAGTTTCTTGGGAGTCTGATTGGTATAGCACTAAATAAATAGATTAGTTTGGGGAGTATTGTCATCTTTATTATATTCGCTCGGCCTATCCAAGAGCACTGAATGTCTTTCCAATTATTTAAATCTGACTTTATTTTTGTGGCAAGTGTTTCGTAATATATTCTCATATAATTCCTGACTTTTCTTTGGTAGATGGATTCCCAAATATTTTATACTCTCAACATTTGTTTGGAATGGAATTTCTCTTTGTATCTCTTGCTGTTGCATTTTGTTGGTGATATATAAAAATGCTGAGGATTTATGTGGATTTATTTTGTATCCTGCCACTTTGCTAAAATTCTGAATTATTTCTAATAGCTTTTTAGCAGAGTCTTTGGGGTTCTCTAAGTATACCATCATGTCATCTGCAAAGAATGATAGTTTGATTTCCTCATTTCCTACTCTAATTCCTTGAATCTCTTTCTCGGCTCTTATTGCCGAGGCTAGCGTTTCTAGTACTATATTGAATAGTAATGGTGATAGTGGGCAACCTTGTTTCACTCCTGATCTTACTGGGAAAGGTTGCAGCTTATTTCTATTGCATATTATGCTTACTGACGGTCGTAAATATATGCTCCTGATTATTCTAAGGAATAGTCCATTTATTCCTATACTCTAAAGAGTTTTTAGTAGGAATGGATGTTGGATTTTGTCAAATGCTTTTTCTGCATCTATGGAGATGATCATATGGTTTTTATTAATTTGATTATTAATATGGTCAATTATACTAATAGTTTTCCTAATATTAAACCAGCCCTGCATTCCTGGTACAAATCCTACTTGATCATAGTGTATTATACTGGGGATGATTTTCTGAAGTCTTTTTGCTAATATCTTATTTAAGATTTTAGCATCAATATTCATTAAGGAAATTGGTCTATAATTTTCTTCTCAGTTTTCGATCGACCTGGTTTAGGTATCAGTACCATGTCTGTGTCATAAAAGGAGTTTGGTAGGACTCCTTCATCCCCTATTTTTTCAAATAGTTTATATAGCATTGGGGCTAATTGTTCTTTAAATGTTTGGTAGAATTCACATGTAAATCCATCTGGTCCTGGGGATTTTTTCCTGGGGAGTTGATTAATAGCTTATTCTATTTCTTTTTCTGAAATGGGACTATTTAAGCAATTTATCTCCTCCTCTGTTAATCTAGGAAGCCTATATTTTTGGAGAAGTCATCCATTTCACTTAAGTTATCAAATTTATTGGCATAAAATTGTGCCAAGTAACTCCTTATTATTTCTCTAATTTCCTCTTCATTGGTGGAAAGAGCCCCCTTTTCACTTGTAAGACTAACAGGGGCAGCTAGGTGGCGCAGTGGATAGAGCACCAGCCTTGAATTCAAGAGGACCAGAGTTCAAATCTGGTCTCAGACACTTAATACTTCCTAGCTGTGTGACCCTGGGCAAGTCACTTAGTCCTAGCCTCAGGGGGAAAAAAAAAAAAGTGCAGAAGATTTTAGTACAGTCATTTGTAAGACTAACAATTTGATTTTCCTCTTTCTTTTTTCTGATCAGATTTACCAAAGGTTTATCTATTTTATTAGCTTTTTCATAAAACCAACTCTTGGTTTTATTTATTAATTCAATAGTTTTGTTTACTTTCAATATTATTGATTTCTCCTTTTAATTTTTGTATTTCCAGTTTAATTTTTGGTTGGGGGTTTTTAATTGGGTCTTTTTCTAGCTTTTTAAGTTGCAGGCCCAATTCGTTAATCTTCTCTTTCTCTATTTTCTTCAAAACCAAGGCATGTCTTGACTGGACAAATGTCATTCATTTTGGGAAAAGGGCTAAAAGGGGGAAGAGGGAGAGGAAATCAATGAGAGTGAAGAGCCTAGGATGGTTTTCTGGGAGGACCAAGGTGCTGTTGACACAAAGGGAGAGTTTGGGGGGAAGGGGATGGGTTGAAAGGGAAAGATAATGACTTGTTGGAGATTTATTACTCTTCAAAAGCTTCCTGGATTACAAAGGGATGACTCCTTCCCTTTCTGGCATTACTGGGGCATGTCCCTCTGACAGCTCCCATCCTTTGCTCCCCCTCACAAATCACTTTACCACTAATTTCAGCATTGAACAACACTTAGGCTTTCTGTTAGTCAAGGCTCCCCATTCTGCTCTACGTGTCTCACCACACCAGTGTGGGGACCAGTGGCAGACTGAACATCCCTGGAGGGCCTGAGTGTGTCTTAGGACTCTGTGGAATGCCTGCCACAACATCCCGTGCAGTTTTATAAATACTTCAAGATGCTCTTTCTCAGTCATCTTCCTTGGATGATTCCTCGTGGAGGGGGATGTGCCCTGGGCTCCAGGACCGGAAAGGCCTTGGGTACAAGTTTCATGGCAGGCCCGGCGCCAGCTAGCGTCCAAGACCCAGTCTGACCCAGTCTGACAAAGTCTGGCACGATGCTTCTCCTGAAGGTCAATTTTTAGCCAAAGCAACTCATGGAAACGCATTTATTTATTAAAGCCAGGAAAAGGCTGTGTCACTGGGGCACCCCCAGTGATAACATTTTTAAAACCCCAGGCCCTCTAAAGCATCAAGACTAACATAACCAGGTACTGGGCTAGGCACTAAAGATGGGAGGGAGGAGAGAAAGGAAACCTGGCCCACCCATTTTTAGTCTAGAAGACAAGAGACCACATCTTTGAGGGGCTGGTACTGACCCAAGCTTGGGAAAAGACTTTTGGTTCTACATTTGCCTGGAGAACAGTGGCCTGAGCAAACGGGACACAAAAATGTCAGCCAACCACCAAAGGATCTAAGTAGGAGGGCTCTGAGCCCACTAAAACCACTCCATCCCCTAAAACACCACCTGATGCCAGTTTCCCCTGGAGAAAAGGCCAAGGATGGTGGGCAGGTACCAGAGCAGGCGCTTTATGCCAACTGTTCTTCCCAGGGCACTGTGGCAGAAGTCTTGTGGACGCTCCTCTCAGGGGTACACGTGGGCTCGGTGGCTAGTTAGAATCACAGTCACAGGAAAGACCTGATCTGTCTAAATTTCTCATTTTAACAATAGGGAAACAGAGAAGCAATGACTGCCCCATGACCCCCAGAGCTTCAAGTAGCAAGGGCCAGGATTAGAACCCAGGTCCCTTGTCTCCTAATCCTGTCTCCACAAAAGTCCAAGACTTAACTTGGATCCTTCAGCTTCATTCTCAAAACAGAAATCAGAAAAACAAGGCACCTTTACTGATATCATCGTTTAAATGATTGATACTCTTTAACATCACCAGACAGAAATAACAATTATAAGCTAGTCTGTCAATAATTAACATTTATTAAGCACCTACTGTAGGCCAGGCACTGTGCTAAGAGCTGTTAACAAACAAACAAACAAAATGAGGAAACTTTCAAACCCACAAGAACTTCACGGTGACTGTATCTTTAACAAAAGGAATGACCAGACCAGCAAAGTCAGATGTAGCTCCCCCAGTGCCAACATGTTTTTCTACTTACAAACAAAATTACAACTGTCCCATTTCACCATTTCTGGGTTTCAGCTTGAGAAGCCACCAAGAGATATCTGATAGAAAGAAATAAGGCACCTCTTCTCAGCAGCCCGAGCAGAACACTCAGGAAAGTCCTGTTTCCCACCCCCATCCCCACCCCCTCTCCCTTTCCAGCAAAGGGGGTTAAGGGTGGGTAGGCAGAAGTCTCTACAAGTTCCCTTTCATTTGAGCAGTACTGAGACCCCATGATGGCCCTTCCATATCAGCTGGACTAATTCTGCAGAGAACAGATTCTTCCACTATCTCCCTCCTAGAATCCAAGATAATTAATCTCCCCCCCAGTTTCGGTGGGGTGATATACTTCACAGCATTGGCAGATGGGGGCAAGGAGAGGGAAGAAGTGGGGGTGGAAGGACTGGGGTGGGGAAGATAGACTGGGCTTTCTATCAGCTAGAAAATGAATTTGAAAAAAGCTACTTTCCTACTTTGCTAAATCTTCGAGGTTCCTTAAAATTGCTAAAGGAAAATGGCTGTAGAATTCGCCTCCTTCCCATGGACTGGGGAGGAACAGGGTGCATTCTGCACTTCCTGGTGAGAGGACTGAGTAAGTACGCTCATTAAATCAGAAATGATGCCATCCATCAACATAACTGACTGAATAAAACATCTGAAGATCGAATTAAACACCTGTAAGATGCCTTTATTTGTTTTCTTGAACAAACAAAAGTGCAATTATTTTGGAAAAAAATCCTTTAAAACAATTAGCTATGAAAAAAATGAACCTACCAAGAAAACATAACAATTTTCAAATTTCATCTTTAAGAGAATTATTATAATCCCGAAGATCCCAAATTTCTTTAAGTGTTCCAAAAAATCAAACTGTTAAAAAAATCTCTTTTTCCCTTACTCCCAGAAGGAGTCACTGACAAGCAATTTTGTTGATGTTCCATTGCACCAGGAGGAGGTAGGCTGAGTCAGTCTGAAGAGACCTGTTTCCCCTACCACCGCCACAAAAGCCTTAGGTTATGACTGAATCAAGATGGTCTGAAGTCCAGGAACTCAAGCATGACCCTCTTTCCTACTACTCGCTGCTAAGAGTTAAAGAGGTCCAGATTTCTTATGGTCAGTTAAGTAAGAAACGTGAAAACAACCTCAGGTCCTTGTTTTCTCAATTCATTTACCAAAAAAATAAAATAAATAAAACTGAGCAAACAGTGACTCCATGAAAAGATTCCTGACATTTGGTCCACGGATCCACAGCAGGTGGCAACTGCTTTTTAACTTGTTGCTTGGAAAAGCAATTAGGGACCATCCTGTCTCTACAGAGTGGTTCTGAACATGAAGAGCAAGCCTGGCTCCTGGAGGCAAGAGTGGGAAAGGAGAGGAGGGAGGGAGAGGAGGAGGGAAAGGAGGACAGGGAAGAAGGAAGCTCTTAATGAGGAGCCTGCTGAGGGCCTTCCTTGCTGGGTGCAAGCCTTGACTACTACTAAGCAAGGCCCTAAAGTTGTCTACTAGAGTCATGTACAAAGACCACTGTAAAATAAAAAAAATTTCCCACTTAATTACTATCTATTTTCCAGTCATCCATCCAGACATAATGACAAAAAGATTAAAACTTCTTTAAACAAAGGGTAGACTGTAGTAGCAGCTATTGAAGCAAGGGTCAAGCATGATCTGTGAAGGGAAATTAGCCTTCTTTGTCAAAAATCTTCAAGACATCTCCAAACACCTGAAAGAAGAAAGCAAAATGTCATTGGAAGACTCCAGCAGAGTCTGTCAACCTTTAAGGGTAAGAACCAGAGCAAGGAGGTCTGTCCTTCTAGGCCCTGAAGGCAGGTCTGGGGCCTTCTTGGACCTTCTCAGACACGAGGCATTCCTGGCTGGATGCCTTCTCCGATCCCCACCCAATCCTCAGAATCTATGCCTGGGGACCCCTGCACACTCCAGGGGCACGGTTTTACTTTGGTTCCTGAGAGGCCTTTTTCAGTCTCTTCTAGTGGACTTAGCATGACATGACAACCATTAAATGTACGCTTTGGTAAACACTTCTGTGTGTATATACAAGAGGCCAAGCCAGAGCCAGAGGCTGGGGGTCAGAGTGTGTCCTGCATTAGCTTGGTTGGGTGGTCTTGTACTGATCACTCAAACTCTCTCTGTGCCTCAGCTTGCCGTTCTGTGGGTAGGGATGCTAATACATACTTTAGCTGCCTTACAAGGTTGCTGTGTGACTAAATGAGATGGCATAGACAAAGCACTTGACAAACCCCTAAATGCCACAAAAATCAGCAGTTCTATTACTTTAGAGGTTCATCGAGAGCCCACAGCCGCCCTGGTCATTTATTCTCTGGTCTTTCAGCTGGTTTGTACAGGTATGTGGTGAATGAGTCCCACTTTCCCCTAAGAATTCCACAGTCAGCACCAGCAGAAAGGGGTGATCAAGCTTTGTGTCCTCCTTCCCCATGTGCTGGAGGTTTACAGTGAAGGCTGCTGTGAATTAGGAGAGCTACAAATAGACTGGCCTGTGATTTACACATAGCTGGCCTGTATATAACTTGTGTCTCTCTATAAAGATGGAGGCCTAGGACCTCTAGCAACGTTCAAATCAAGTCACCTTCTCTGCTCCTCCTTAGGTCTCATCTCCCTGACCTGGCCTCTTTCCAGGACAAATAGGCAGCCCCAAAGAGACAGCTAGCAGAGCCAGAAGGGGTCTAAGGAGGAGGGTAATGGCACAGGGAGCACTGCCAGAAGCTTCTCGGAGGCTCTGATGGCCCTGAGGCCACAGCCTAGAGATCACCAGCTTCAGAAAAAAGGAGGACAGGAGGATGAAGCGACGAAGCATGGGAACAGTATTCTCTCCACTAAGTGGGGCCCGGGGAACAGACACAGATGGTTTGGGGCTTCTAAACTATATGGCTAACCACCCACGCTACAAGAGTCTTTTCACGAGCCCATGCAGACTCAGAGTTTCCAAAATATCCACCTTCCTAAGCTTAGGAAAAAAGGGTTAAAGTTAATAATAAATCACATACTTCTCATAAAGAGTAAGTTTTAAGTTATAAAGCCCATTCTAGACAGAAAGAAGGTCTATTTTTACCCAATTGCCAATGATTTGAAACATACTAATCCTTCAAATACTTCTTCCTCTCCCGCCCAGTCCGGGAGACATCGACCACACTGCGGCTGAAATAATTTCCCCTTTTCAAAGGGGAGTGGGAGCGGTATTGGATACTTACCTCATCAACAGATTTAGAGGCGTCTACCTTCCTGACTTTCCCCATCTCCTCATAGAGGTCAATAATAGGCTTAGTGCACTGCAGATAGGTCTGAATTCTGTAACACAGAAAACAAGATTGGATTTTCTGCTAAAAAGTTATCTTTCCTTTTACCAGCATGTTTGAGGGAAGCTCAGTGGACTAATCCCTGTGGGGACCGCCGCATCCTAATCATGACCCTGCCACTGGACTTGGGGATTCTCAGACAATGCATCCAACCTCTCGAGGCCAGGCTCCTCTTCTCCTGGGGCCTCTGAACAAATCGAGCATGAAATCTGGCAGCTCCGGTGAGGCTGAGATGATGTCTGGGAGCCCTCCACTATGACATCTGGAAGCACCCCCAGGATGTTTGCGAGCACCCCCAGAATGACAGCTGAAAGTCCCCCCAGAATGATGAATGAAAGTCCCTCCAGGATGGCAGTTGAGAGCGCCCCCAGGATGATGGCTGAGAAATCCCCAGGATTACAGCTGAGAGCCCCCGCAAGAGGACAACTGAGAGCGCCCAAAATGATGAATGAAAGCCCCCCAAGGATGACGACTGAGAGTCCCCAGGATGATGGCTGAGTCCCTGCCCAGGATGAGCTGGCTGAGCGCCCCCCCAGAATGATGGTTGAGTGGTCCACTCAAGACGGATGGGGGGTAGGCATACATGGTACCTCTTTCCAAGGCTTTCCCGGTTGTCATCGCTCCTCCCACTACTCTTGCCCCTCTCAAGACAGCGCTCGATGCAGATCTGGTCAAGGAATGTGGGAACAATTACTAGACAGAGATCCCAAACCTGTCTTTCTTTTAACCTGAACAACTTAAAGGAAGCAGAGGAGGAAAAAACAGAAAAAAAACCAAAACAAAACCCCAAAACACAAGAGTCCCTGCCCAGAGCTCCAAGTGTCATATTCATTAATCAACAAGCAAAGCCTTTGACGTTGAAGCATGTGGTTCAATTTATATAAACGAGGTTAAACAAGTCCAGAGCACCCTAAGAATCCATTCATGACTCAGTTTTTCCTGGGTATTCTTTTACAAACCGCAATAAAAAGAAGATCTCTATGAATGCGGCTCCTCCAGGACATGTTATTAACCTATTAGGTAGGAATTACATGCCTCCGTTTGGGTTCCATTTTGGCATACTTAACTCATAACACCATAAATATCCCAATATTTAATCACCGACATATATACACTTAAACAAATAAAACATCTCTCGTTAACAACAAACAAACATTCCTTCATTATGAAGCTGTGGTAACATTCTAGTGCTGGCTTTGAAGAATAAGTGAAAACACATTGGTTTGGGGTTAGAAGGAGGGGGTGTATTTTCAAATAATGCAAAGTCTCTGGTGATTCTCTGTTACCACAAACAAGGGCACACTTGTCCTCGTATCTAAATACACATCCCATGCAGTTTTTAAGGGACCATTTCCAATCCGCAGCTTATCCAGCTATTGACATGAACTAAACTAAACAAACTTCATATAAGAACAACTGTGAAGTGGAACTAAGGGAAGGAAAAAAAATCGCTCGTCTCCCTATTTATGGATGGTGTCATCTTTAGTGAAGAGCCTCAGAACATCCTGAATGCTCTGGTTAATTGGGAAAGTCTCTTTAATGTCCCAGGAATTTTTACTTCTTCGCTTCCCTTACATAGAGTGAAACAGTAGCTCTGATCTCAGTGCTTGCTAAGGCAAGGGTGATCCAGCTTGATGGCTCAAGCTTGGCCTTATGGGAATCAATCCGTCGATTCCCATAAAAAATACTAGGCCCTAGTCACTGTGAGAAGAAAGGAAATTCTAGATCTACAAGGTCAACAACCCTGTTGCCAATGCCAAAGGGTTTTCATATTCATACAGCAAGACATAGAGCTATTGTCTTTCCAGGGTGAATCACTGCCACTGGTGCCCTGCAAGTGCTGGCTGAAGGCTTCTGCTACTAAAGGCCAATGCTTGACAGACCCAGTTAAGCACGAGAGGGTTAAGACATTCATTACCTCATTATCACAGTCAAAAAACAGAATGAAAGCTACATTTGCTTTCCCATCCATGGTCTTGTTCCAGCCTTGAAGATTGTCCTGATTTCGTGGAAACCCATCAATCAAGAATTTATTCTTCTGAGCATTGGCCTCCATTGTTCGATCCATTTCCTAGGAGACAAAAGATAAGGTTTGTGTGGCTCATTAATGGAAAGTTACAACAAGGAGGAAGCAAAAGAAAAGCTGCTTAAGAAAAGAAATACCTACCAATGTCTTTCCTAAAGCCAATGGGAACCCTATAGAAAACTCTTCCTCTTCCTCTCCCCTAACTGAGACCATCATCACTCCAAGGTCTGTTTCCCATTTCTGCCAAATTAAAATTCATGCTTTACTTTTCTCCCACCATGGTCTACATTTCCACGGAGGGCACCAGTCACTATTGCTATTTATAATGTATGTAGGCAAAACCCCTCAGAAAGGAGAGAGCTGGGTGGGGAGCGGAAAGAGCACTGAATTCAGTCATAAGACTCAGGTTCGTTCCACTCCTACCTCGGCCATTTAGAACAGATCTGCTCAAGGCCACATCATTTCCCCGTTGGGTTCCCATGTCCTTCAGCTATAAAAACAAAGAACTTAGCAAAGTGGATTCCATTAGACCTTCAGGAATCTTCCTAAAAAGCAGTGCAACTGAGTAACTGTGACATCTCACAAATTCCTTCATCTTCCATTTATAGCCCTATTGTGATGGCTCACTCTAGAGGCCCGATTCTGTAGGACTGATTGATCCTTAGGCAGTGCTGGAAGTGACCCAGTTCTGATGGGTCTGCCAAGCCTCTCTATTGCTCAAAGGCGGATTCGTTAAGCTCAGAGAGGTTTGTGGCCTGACTGCCAAAGGAATGGGAGATGGGACTCTTGATAAAAAAAAATTACAGGGAGGAGACTGACTGACTCTCCTCCCTTGCCCTGAGTGTTTCCTTCCCAGGAGTCTCAACCACAAGGTGGCACTATTAGTCTGGAGGACTAACTAAGTCTGGAAGAAGGCAGGAGAAGGGTGGATGCTCATGAAGAGGGAAGGCAAGTTGTTTTAAAAGGCTAGGTTGAATTCTTTGAGTTGAGTCCTCTGTAGTATGTTTTTAATTCTTTCTGAAGTGAGAAATAAAGACTGTCTTGTATCTGAAAGATGCTGTTAACCTGAGTGCTTGTAAAGGAACACAGTTGTCCTTGCACTGGACCTGCACAGTCCAAACAGCTCACAGTAGCACTGGAGGAAAATGATCTAGCTCGTTTCTCAACCTTGGGACTGTCCCTTCAGCTACTGGAGCCAAGCAGCCGGATTGAAAAACTCAAAAGAACTCTTGCCCTTTCCTATAGAAGTCTAGTTTTAAGAACTTGGTATAGTCTAAGAAATCTCTCCATCTCACTGTCTTTTCTGGGGCCAGATCTAGGACTGCATTGGTAGAGGAAACTCCTGAGGAGGAACATGCCTTTCACCCATGTCAGTTGGCACTCGTTCTGTAATTTATAGTTTTGAGACAGTCACCTGGAGTCCTAAGAACTTAAGGTGAGATCACCTAGCCATTACAGATCAAACGTCCAGGAACTCCTGACACAACATCTCACCAATCTTTGGGAAGGAGGAGGCTTCAGGAAGGTTTTACAGGGATCTAAGACAGGTCCCTCAGTCATCATTCTCCAGTCAAGGTCTCCAGTTCAGCTCTGGTTCTTTCTTCTCCCTGGCTAATCTGCCTGTTCCCTTTATAGGTTCTCACAGTACAATCAGGACTATGATAGCATTAACCCAGAATCACAGGATTTGAAAGTTGGAAGAGATCTTAAAGACCTCTAGACCATAATACTCTATTGATGGAGTTGTGAATTGAACAACCATTCTGGAGAGCAATTTGGAACTAGGCCCAAAGGACTACAGAAGTGTGCATACTCTTTGATTCAACAATAACTGCTAGGTGTAAGTCCCAAAGAGGTTTTAAAAATAAAGAGGGAAAAGGACCTTCTTCTACAAAAATATTTAAAGCAGCTCATTTTGATTATTGGAAATCAAGGGAATGCCAATCAATTGAGGAATGGTTGAACTAGTTGTGATATGACGTGATGGAATATTATTGTGCTATAAGAAATGACAAGCAAGAAGATTTCTAAAAAATCCTGAAATCTGTTGGCTTTTCTGACCGCCACAGCACACTGCTGATTGCTGACAGGCCTCCTCTTGACTGCTCTGCTATCTAACCATGTCCTCCCCTATTCTGGAATTGAAGTTAACTTTTTGAAGCCCGATGCAAGACTTTACATTTACTGCTACTGAATTTCATCTTTCTTACATTCAGCTCAAAACTTCATCTGAGAGTTGTCAAGCACTTGGCCAAGACACTCCCCTAGTACCGGCAAATCCGAAATATTTCACAAAATAAATAAAAATACAATAAAACATAAATAATATTTTACAATTCCACAGCAATTCTTATGTGCAGATTAGTGGATACATGTATATTACACATTTTATATATATGTACAATATTACAGTCTGAATGAGTATAATAATGGCCAATGATAACGTGAGTGATAGCTCTCACTCCAGAGTAACAAGGGTTTCCCACTTTCTTCTGTAAATAAATGACCTGTTGCTCAAAGGCAATTAGGATGGCTGTGCATAGTTTATCATTCTCCACCATATATCAACTTTTCTCTCTCTCTCTCTTTGCATTCTTTCTTTTTTCTTTGGTAATATTTTTCCTTCTTTCCTATAATTGTGTTCCTTTTTTTCCTCTTAGGAAAAATCCTGTTTTACAAACCACAGATGCACACACATGCACGCGTGTGCACAAGGCTGGTCACATGTAAGGACCTAATGTAGACAATCCCTAATTTAATAGACTATTTCTTCCCCTTTCATTCTCTACTGCCACAAACTCTCCACAATGTGGTCGCTGCCCATAAGACAGAAACACAACCACAAGATGTTTTCTTTGAGCTTGTTCAAGTAAAAGACGGATTTAATTTCTTGGTTGTCTGTTGGAATGAGTTAGTCATCATTCACTCTCCTTACCCTTTTTAGCAGGCTGATGGTTATCTCAACTGGCACAATCTCTCCTTCTCTTATGTACTTCTCAATGAGCTCGCCATACTGAGAGTCTGGCTTATTCCTCTCGTCACGGAGAAGGTCTCCCGCAGAAAGGTGTGTGTAGCCATATTTCTGAAAGTCACAACACAGACGTATGAAAAACATCACACATACAAGCCAGTCTTCACTAGGATCTGAATTTAGATAGAGCTTTTTACCATTCACATATCATAGACTCTCAAGGGTAAAAATATTATGATTATTAATTCACATTCCTACAGAGCTAATTTTAATAACGTATATATATATATATATATATATATATGGAGAGGGAAGAGAGGAAGGGAGAAAGAGGAAGGGGAGAAAGATGGAGGTGGAGAGAGAAAAACAGAGACAGAGGCAGTGTGGCATAGTGGTGAGAGCACCAGTGTGGTCCTGGCTTTGCAGCGTAGCCACCCGTGCCCTTCGTCCTGCTCTGGCACCTTCGGGACTACTTCCCAAGCTGCACCATGAGGAGGCTGGCTTAGGTGGCACTGGTGCCCTTTCATCTCTAACTAGATAGATTCTAAGAACTCAGCATCAAGTTCTTCAGGGACTCTAAAGTCTCTCTCTTGGGGGCAAGGGGCTGTTTCCTTCCTGAAGTTCTCCTCGTTGCTTCCCTAACTTCCATGGCCTAACCTTCATCTGCCCCTGGCAGCCCCTCTTCCCATGCCCTACCATGGATAAAGGAGCTTCCTAATTCCACGTTCCTAATTCCTGTCCACGAGGATAGGGACTCTGCCCCAAACTGTCACCAGCACACCCAGCACAAAGCTTGCCCACAAGGCCCTAATGCCTATTAAAAAAATAAATAAATCTGCAGGAGAAGGAAGAAGCAAGAACCTGATCTAGCAGCTCACAAATGCCTTCTTCCTCCAATTTCCCCACTGGAGACTCCCAAGACACGCCCCCATACACATATAAACACCTACTACCACCCCCCACCCCCACCCCACCAAGCAGAACAGGGAAATGGTCTCTGTAAACAGAAGTCACTCTAACCTAAGGAGCGCCCCTCTGTCACCAGGTAACTGTCACTAATCCAATTCAGCGCGTACTTATGTCATGAGCAAGGAGTCCCCCGAAGCTGCCCTCTCCAAAGTGACCGAGGACTCCAGAGGCCTTTTCTCTGGCCCATTCTGGGCAGCCTCTGCCCCTGCTGGTCACCCCCCTCCTCCCTGATCCTCTCCTCTCTCTAGGTTCTGGGGCACCCCTCTCTCCTGGTCCTCCTCCTCCAGACCATACAGACCCTCACTGCCGCAGGAGTCCATAGATCCTGGGGGGAGGGGCTCTGCCTGCCTCCAGGTTCCCCCCACTCCGGGTCCTCCTCCATTCAACCACAAGCAAAGTGTCCCTTTCCTATTCAATAAACTCCAGGAGCTCCCTATTTCCTCCAGGATTACGTACAAAACTTTACTTAACATTCACAGCACTTCACAAGCTTATCCACCTCTTCCCTTCCAGACTTCTCACACCTTACTGACTCCCAATATGGACTTCCCTTCCCCTTCCCCGACTCCTGCCCTCCCTGGCTGCCTCTCGGCTCCCAATCCCACCTTCTGCTGCCCCGGCCTTTCTGAATTCTGGCGCCTCATGACCTCATATTGGTCCTGTTGGCAGCTTGCTTTGTACTTATTGTCCGTTTGTAAACTCCTTGAGATTAGATGGTGTCTTCTACCTCTGTATCCCCAGCACTTGGCACAGTGACTGGCACACTGCAGGTGCTCAATAAATGCTTATCGAATGATTAATTAGTAAGTCTGGGCCAGGCACTGGCAATAGCCACAAAAGTGTAACCGTCTCAAAGAATGTCAATTCAAATAAGGGAAAACAGCACGTGCTCTCTAGTCGCTTACCAACTAGCGGGCATTGGCAGCCGGAGGGGCAGAATGAGCTCTGGAGGGGTTCTGTGGGGCAAGGGGAGAGGAGGAGGGAGGGCCTCTGGGAACGTCGCTTTCCAACCTGAGGTGAGCATCTACTAAACAGTGGCTATGTGCAGTATTCTGTGTTAGCTGCTGGGGATGCCGTCCCTGCCCCCCAAGACCAGAGCCCAGACTTAGAGTGGGAGTGTGCTGTGAGGAGACCTCACTCTCGGAGGCCCAGCGACCCTCCCGGCTCCCCAGGACTCACCACCACGTCTGCCTCCCACCCTCGGGCAGCGAGCTGCCGGCCTCAGAGGTCAGAACCATGTCCATTTTCCTTTACTGCTATGGCTAACATGGGAACCTCTGTAACTAGACTACACACAACTGTAACGGGTTTTGTTTTTCTTGCCTTCTCAATATTTGGAATTGAAAATAGAATAAAATTGAATTTAAAAAAAAAAAAGGGGGGGGGGAGTGTTGTGTGCCCAGAAGAACAGGGAGGCAGAGTACAGGGGGGGGGGGGGGGGAGTCAAGTGTCAGAAGCCTGGAAAGGTGGGCAGGGCCCCCACTGTGAAGGGCTTTGAATGTCAAACAAATAGTTTCTATTTCATCCAAGGAATCATAAGTAAGCCAGTTGGATGGGAATGTAAAATAACCACACACAGACTGGCAGCAGAAGTGACGGAGGAGTCTGTACTTTGTCCTGGAGCCGACAGTGAAGCATTGGTCATGTTTCTCACCCAGAGACTGGCCTAGTCAGACACGGCACATCCGCCGGGCAGACGGGAGATCCACGGGCAAGAGAAGAGAGTGGGGTGGAGGGAGGCCCTTGTACACTCACTTTCCTCTGCTACATCACAGAGTGTGGGCCTTTAAGTTCTTACGGACCGTGGATGGCAGGAGGCAAAAGGCAGAGCATACCAGTACAAAGGGAAAGTCCTAACTCTTTCTTTAGGGTCTCTGGGCTTGCTGCCTTAAAATAAATGATTTACATCTAAATAATTTAGACATTTCTTGCTCCCCAACACTCCCTCCCCCCAAAAAAAAGCCTTTAGGTGGCAGGCAGTACAAGTGATTGTGATGGCTGCTTCTGAAGTTGACCTTCAAGCAAACACTCCACCAACGGGTAAGGCTGTTGTCCCCCGTTATCGAGGAGCTCTGACACTTCCTGTTCAATATAACTTGTGGACTCTGACATTGCATGCTCTATTCCAATCCATGTCAGCCCTAGTTTCTTCATCTGTAAAAGGCTGATAGCTATACCTATGGTATTTACCTAATGTAGATGTTCTGAGGCTCAAGAGCAATAAGCTCTAGGAAGTGCTTTGCAAACCTCAGCAGGCAGTCAGTAGGCATGGATTTCAGTGCACAAACCCCAGGGGACAAGGTGCACGCCAGGAGGGCCTCCTCCTTTTCTGAGGGTCTGCTGCCACCGTTCCTTCCCACTTTTAGTCCGGGGGCTGGAGGAGCGCTGGCCGCATCCTCACAACCTCCCCCCTGCCTTTGGAAAGGATGCTCCGGCCTCCTGCCCATTTGGGTCCCAGATCCCCGGGAAGCTTCTCCCAGCCGTTTGGGGCTCAGCTGCTTTCACTCTCAGGGCACACAACTTCCTCCTTTTGAAAGCATTTCACAACCAGCTACTGTCCACACCACTTTCCGGGAGCTCCGCTGTTTCCCTGTGTTTGTTCTGGCGCTGTCTCGGCATGGTCCCTGCTGGCCTGCTGCTGGGCCGGGGGTAAATGTCACCCAAATGAAGACAAAAACATTAGCAAGGAGCAGCCCAAGTCCCCACCCAAGAAGACTCGCTCCATAATGTTCTGCCGTGCATGCAACATATACATTAGGAAGCCCAGCTAGTAATTTAGAAATTAGTGTATCTGGGGCTGCTTCCTGACATTGGAGGGCTGAGATTGCCAAACTGGGGCCGGCACTGAAGTGGGTTTTAGCAATTATGTTCTCATTTGGTTGGGATTTTCTTTAGGAAGAAAAAGAGCATCGAGTAATAGAGGTATAGAGTGGGCTCTAAAAATAGAAGCTGCATCATGTAAGAAGCAAAAATAAGCTTCTCTGACAAGCCCCAGAATGTAACTCACTGTGAGGATGACCTGAAATATTTACTGCGCACGGGTCAAATCCACAGAATGATCTTTCTACCATGAACATTTCTTTCTGTATTCCATTTCTAAAGCTCCTTTATTTGAGAGTTACCCACGAGCAATTACATTTTACAATTTATTTTTCTTGTGTTTTACCTCTCAAGTCTTTGCTGAAGTTTCCCCAATTCCAACGTTGTGGACAGTTTGTTTTCTAATAGATCACTGGTACAGTAGCGTATTATGATATTTATCATAATAAGCAGCTTAAATAGCACTTAGTGCTTTCAAAAGCATTCCATCATGATAATCAAGTGATAGCCAAAGCAAATTTCGAGAAAAGCAAGGATGGAAATTATGGAGCCTTAACCCAAATATTTTCCCATTCCCAAAGCTCTTGGCAACTGAAAATAAGACGTTAACAGCAGCTTCAACAGCAGGACACAAAACCACAACAGGTTATAAATTCCATAAACTACAGGAATGAAAACTCCAACCTTTCTCTTCAACCTCCAGCAGGAAAGGAATCCATTCAATATGTTTCTGGTGCTGGCTACCGCCTCAATCTTCACTTTCCGATTCCTTGTTATTAAATTACAATACAACCTGATCATCGCTTTATATATTACTCTCACAGTCTGAGGTTTAAAAAAAAAAAAGACATGATACTTTTTATTTCGGGGTCTCATGTTGACAATGTCATGACATCAGCTATTCTGGATCATCTCCCTCTCCTTACTGTCTTGGACACCTCACTGGGTCTCCTCTCCCACATCCCTGTTGGGCTCCTGCATGGCAGGTGCCCCCCTCAGCCTTCCACTCACACAAATTACAAAGTTCTCTGCCCCACACCAGTCCTGGAAGACAGGCAGGCAGCAGGAAGGGTGTGGAGGGGAAACAGCTGAGCTTGTTGGATACACAGAGACTTCAAAACTACTGATGTGTATGAAACCTGCTGGCTGTGCAGGAGCTCAACTCACAGCTCAGAGAGCTTACAGAGACATTCAGGTAAATGTATTCCATCTTTCTTATCCTTAAAATCTACTCATGAGGGGCAGCTAGGTGGTGCAGTGGTTAGAGCCCCAGTCCTGAAGTCAGGAGGACCTGAGTTCAAATCTGATCTCAGACACTTAACACTTCTTAGTTATATGACCCTGGGCAAGTCACTTAACCCCAACTGCCTCAGCAAAACAAACCAAAAATAAATAAATAATAATAATCTACTCATGAGCACCTTCCTGAAATGACTACCACCAAGAAGGGCTGCCTTTCTTGTCTGAAGATGATGTTATTATCCATCCCCTCTTTCACAAGCAGGACTGAGAGTTCCCCGAACCCATGAGGGACAGCCCTTCCATCCATGCCACTCTCCTTTTAATTTTCTAGACCTGTTCCCAAGACGCGGTAGTTGAAATGGCAGATAATGATACCCCAAGATCAGAGGAGCCGTTAGGTAACACAGAAGATAACAGCACCAGGCTGCAGTCAGAAAAATGAGTTCCAATATGGCCTCAGATATTTATTAGGTGGGTGACCATGGAAAAGTCACTTCTTCCTACTTGTCTCAATTTCCTCATCTGTAAAATGAGCTGGGAAAAGAAAAAGCAAACCACATTCCAGTATCTTTGCCAAGAAAATCCCAAAGGGTCAGAACACAATTGAAAATGACTAAAAGCAATGTCAGAAAACTTTGCTTTGAGGCTAAGTGATTGCTCCACAGTTCCCAGATGCTTAAAACTGGCCAACTGTTCAAATTTCTTTCCAATTCCACCCACAGAGAGTTGGAAAAAGTTACTCTCCACCTCTCTCCCATCCCAGCCATTTAAGGAAAGTTATTATTACAAAACAGGCAACCTCCAGTGGGAGAATTAGAGTCAAGATTTGCCTTCAATTACTCAGAGATTCTCACAGCCAGACCCCTTCAATTGCTGCTCTTCCTGCCACCCGCATACAAATGTGCTGGGCCAGGCCTGTTCAACTGGAAATCTACATTTAACTATAAACCTTAGAAGCTGTAAAGTCACTTGCCCATTTCATATACAAGCTCGTGCTAGCTGAATCCAAGCCAACATAGAGCTTCTACTCCAATTAAAAGGTGATACAGGATTTTAAAACCATATCCTACAATCAATTATGGTAGACTTATTCTTCTCAGCAATAGTGATCCAAGACAATCCCAATGAACTTGGAATGGAAAAGCCATCAGCATCCAGAGAAAGAACTATAAAAGACAGAATGCGGATCAAAGTAGACTATTTTCCCTTTTTCTTTCAGTTTGCTTTTTCTTTCTCGTGACTCTTCCTTTTTATTGATTTTTCTATTACAACATGACTAATACGTATGTTTAAAATGAATGTATATGTATAATCGATATTAGATTGCTTGGTGTCTTGGGGAGAGGAAAGGTAAAGAAGGGAAAGAGAAAATTTGGAACTTAAATCTTAAAAAATGAATGTTATGTTTAATCTATATTGGATTACTTGCTATCTAGGGGAGGGGAAAAATACAGTTTTACAAGGGTGTATGTGGAAATTTATCTTTGCATGTATTCTGAAAAATAAAAAAAATTATAAAACAAAAACAAAAATGAATGTTGAAAACTATCTTTACATGTAATCGGACAAACAAAATACTGAGAAAAAAAAGTCACTTCCTACAAAGAAAAGAGTGGGGAGTATGGGAACTTAAAGTCCCCCTCCCTTTACTTCAAGGTGATGGGGGTTGAGATTCCTTTCTAATTGCCCAACCCATGGCTGACCTCGATTCACAAATCCTGGTCAAAGGCACCCTTTGAATATCCGGGCCCAGCCGCACTATCAGATCAGCTTCCCTCCAGTCCTCACCTGATCTGAACTAACTGAAAAGCCCGCCAGAACTGGGTACCGCCCATCATCTTCTAGATATAAAAAGGGCCAAGCCGAAGCCTTCTTTGCAGGAGCCCTCCCAGCCAACACATGGTATTCTTCCAGCCATGTAAGGGTTCCTGCCCGCCCAGCGGCCACCTCTGGCCCTGGCGTCTTTGTAACTGAGCTTTCCTTCCAAATTCCTACAATAAACCTTTTATTTATCAATCTAGGTTTTCAGGCCTGTAAATTCATTTTACAGGGGACACTGCGCTTCATGGGATTATCTATGTGCTGAGAAATGGGGTTCCCCCTTTCCTTTCCCTTATTAAAGGGATTACAGTTTCACTAAATTTCTCTGCAATGTTTTGTTCTTCATGGAGGAAAAATGTTGAAGTCAGGCAAAATTTCCTTTATGAGACAAAACTGAACTAATTCTAAGCTTCTGTGGAGGGAAAAAAATGTGTTTGAGAAAAGTTGAAATTCACCAAATATTATGTAAAACTTGCAGCAAGACCTGGGAATAGTTCAGCTCATGAGAACATTATTGCTCCACATTTATAGAACACCTTCTGACCAAAGCTTTAAAGCGCCGACCTATAGGAGAGAGCCACTTCTGAATTCAGAAACAAGACACAAAGAGGCTGACTCGTGAGGGAGATCCAAGAGACACGGAGAGTCAGACTCACTGACTGTCAGAGCTGGAAAGAATATCATCACCCTGGCCTGCCCAGAGAAGTGACTTGTCCACGATCTCCAGAATTAAACATCGATACACATGGGGAATGCCAAGAGACCATCCAGCTCCCAGCTCCCAGAAGAGCCCAGTTCCTTTCCAGGAAGTCCAGGCCACTCCTGGGCAGCTATAATTTGAGAAAAGGTTTGTCGGCATCAAGCCCCACTGGCCTTTGGACACCTTTCCCATGACACTGTGCAGCTTGAGATATCTGCCTGTCTCTAATTCTGGAATCTTAAGAGCAAGTCTTCCAGGTGGTTGTCATTAAGCATTAATTAAGCATTCATTAACAGAGATGCAAACACCAAAATCTGGACTATCCCTGGCCCCAAGGAGAGACACAAATAAAAAAGCATTTTAGGTGGGGGTGGAGAGACTACCAGCAACTGGGCAGATCAGGAAATGCCTCTGTAGGAAGCTTCCTGGAGCTAAGCCTGGAATCCAGGGCCAGGCAGAGGAAGCGGTCTGTATGAAGAGATGGAGCCAGAGATGGGATATGTACAATGACCAACTTGGCTGGAAGATGCAGAGAAGGGGGAAGGGGGAAGAGGATACAGGGGAAGGGGGGGAGATAGCATAAAATTAATCTAGGAAGCTAAAGAAGAGCTTTGAGGTCAGAGAAGCTTGCATTTTATCGCAGAGGTACATAGGGATATACGCATAGTTCTTGAGCAGAGTTCTTATTGTTTCCTTTACAGCCAGTTTATCTTAGTACCTATTTCTGGATCTTGCAAAAACCAGCCTTTTTTCAGAGGGTCATAGAGAGGTATGGATATAAATCAAGTGTTTCCCAAAATCTCTTGTTTTATATGATTGAGTTCCATCTGGCATAAGTGTGGATTTATGAGAAAATCCCAATGCCAACAGCATTTCTGGTCTAAAATATTACTAGGAACTTATTATGAATCAAAAATGTTACATAAGGGAACTTTTCAATAAAAAAATATGCCTAATTCTTTTTCTCTTTTGCTCCCTAATGTACTAAACTGTTTCATCCAAGGATATCCCACACACCCAGACGCCCTGATTGGTTCCATCACTGTATTTCCAGCCAGAAAAAGAGCTCTGTAGCCAAATTCAACTGGGAAATGCGATCCTGAGCCATTCTGGAAGCAGATTGGCTGCCATAACATAGGAAAGTACCCAGATGTGCCCACACCCTCTGTGGTGTGTCCCTAATATCAGACCACACACATGACAAGAAAGTGTGTGCCAACCGCAGCCACCCAGGGACCCCAGGCCTTTCAGAGGCCCAGGAACTGCCAACGCTGCTCCAGGGGGGTATCCCTGATGCACCTGGGGATCTGGAAGGCAAACCATATTATTCAAGTCACTCCACATAAACATGCACATAGATAACTAGGTCAGCAATGAAAGGGACCAGAGCACCCTCCACTAATCCACACCCCTCACCCGCATCAAGTCCCAAACCTAACCATAAACTGCAAACTAGTAATAAACCATCATGGCCAGGATTTCCTGCATCTGCCTATGAGAAAGCTCAAATTCAAAAATTCTAATCCCAGGCATGCAGATTCAGGGGTACAGTCTATGCTAAAAACTGGGGAGATAAAAAGCAGGAAAGTAGGTTCAGCAGCTTCTGAAAGGGAGTCGGGAACTGTAATGTGCTCTCCTGGCAGTTACTATTACCAGTCTGTCCTAGACACACCAGAGTACCTTTGACCACTGTCCTCTGCAGTGTGAGCTCTACCTGGCTCGCCTCCTCTGAGGCCTTCAAAGGTCTCTGGTCACAATCTCTTGAATCTATAGTTTAATAACCGGTAGCGCGCTCAAGAACAGCCACGTGTAATCTTAAAAGCCTTTATTATACCTACTCACATAATGCCCTGACTGATGCCCTGACTTGTTGGTTCCCGAGTGAACACCTGGTCAGAAGACCCACGTGTTCACTACCAAACTCCTTACCTCTTTTGGCTACCCATCTTGGCTTGGCCACTCAGGCTAGGGAGCCAGGGTGAAGAGTGCCAGGTTAAAAAGAGCGACTGCTGCCTGCAGTGGGCTTACATAGGGCCTGTGAGGTCACACAGACAGCCAATCAGCGAGAGAGTCACCCATTACGAATCTATCTCAAAATGGACAGGATCCCACCTACAAGGCAGTCCTAATATCCACAGACATTACTTCTGGGCCTCAATGATGCACTGTGGCGCAGCCCATTTAAAGGGCCATTACAGGGAACACTCGGAGATGGAGGCGAGGGAGAAGAACACTGAAGGCTTAGGAGACGGCCCTTCCAGAAACATGGGGAATGATAGTTCACACTGATTACAGCTAATGTTCCTATGGCACCTATTCTGTGCCAAGCACTTTAAAAATCATCATCTCATCTAATCCCGACAATAACCTGAAAAAAACTTGTCACGATCTCCATTTTACAAATGAGGAAACTGAGGCAGACAGAGGCAAAGGGTTTGCCAGGGAAACTCAGTGAGTGTCTGAGGCTGGACTGGATGTCCATGCTCCCTGCTTGAGAATGGCCATTTGATCTGACAATTTAAGAGATCATTAATAACTTTGGAGAGAGCTACTTAAGTGGAAAGATATTTCAAAAGTCAGAGAACTTAGAAGAGAGGAAGTAGCGGAAATAAACATAAATGGCTTTATTAAGGAATTTAGCCACAGAAGGAAGAAGAAATCTCAGATAATAGCTAGCAGAGAGAGCTGGGCTGGATCAAGTGAGGGGGTTTTAATGAGGGGAAACTTGACTCTGTAGGCAAGAGAGAAGGAGCTGAGAGGCAGAGACACTGAATGGGGTGGGGGGGATGTAATGAGAGAGAGGGCAATTTGCTGAAGAAATAAGGAAAGAATGGGATCATCTGTGGATGTCGAAGGATTTGTCTTGCTCAAGAGAAGGACCTATGGAGAATAGAATGGAAGGACTTAATCTTTCCTTTCCTGGAAAATCTAGCACTTAAATTTAAAGGGCCAGACCACTAATAAAAACTAAGATTTCCTAGTCAAGCACCATGATGCAAGGATCAGAATCTGCAATGTAGGAACAGGGGTCAGAAGAATCCAGGAGGAGGAGTAACAAGGGTAGTTTTGGTGTTATGGATGTGCTCTAGGTGGGGAGCTCCAAAAAGTTTTCATCTTGTGAAGAACAAGATTTCTGGACAGTCTCAGGTTTTGGAGCTTCTTACATACAAAGCAGGATGTTGGCCAGGCTACCTGAGCCATCTCTCTTACTATTTGGGGAAAATGCCATGGGCAAGGGAAGGAGTTTAAAAGCCAGATTAGATGAAAACTGAACATGGAGAAACATTCGCTGTTCCCACTGTCTAATATGGAGCCCAGAGGATGCTTAACCGGGTCAGCCTGTGTAAGTTGTATAATAGAACAACTTGAGGAGAGAAGAAACCAGAGGACAGCTGTGCCTTGGAATTTGCTCCCAGAGGCTTCTAAATACAATAGTCTCCAACTGATCTAGTCCAATCCAATTTCAAATGGCCCAGAAGAAGGGACTTGAACCCAGTCCCTGACTCCTACTGCCTTTCTTTCTGTTCTTCTGTGTTACCTCCCTTTGAACAATGTCCAGGCAAGGGTTTCTTTTTCATGATGCAGGAAATAGGAAGTTATGCTTATTTTTGTTTTTAATATTTGGATAACTATTTCAAATGATCTCATTGTAATCCTATTTTATTTTATGCTATTAAAAATATCATCTTAAGAAGGGATTCAACATGAGGTATCACCAGATTGCCGGCCTAAGGGGTTCACAAAAATGGTGAAGACTCCCTGCTTGAATCCTCTCTTGCTTTTAAAGAAGAAGGTAAGAGGAAACTGGGTGGCCCAGTGAATAGAGCACCAGCCCTATATTCACCCCTAGGTGAATATAACTGAATGTGATGACATAGGGCCGGAGCTCAGGAGAGAAACGAGAAAAGTGGCGGGGGGGGGGGGGGGGGGGGGGCTGCATAAAATTAACTCTGTTCATGGGTATTGATGAGATCACTAAGGTAAAGGATAGGGAAGAGAGCTCTAAGTGGGAGATGGATCCAAGAAAGGAGATGAAAAGGAACAGTAAAGAGATGGAAGAACCAAGAGGGAGGAGGAAGAGGAGGGGGAGTGGGGGGAAGAGGAGGGGGAGGAACATAAGGAGCAGCAAAGTTTGGGAAGGATAGACTGGTGGAGAAGAAAGGGTGGCTGATGGAACCAGAAGCTGGAGAGGTCAAGGTGGGTCTGGCTTGCTCTGTGTCCAAGCAATCAGCATATAATGAGAGCAGATTTAATCATGATGAATCAGAGACCACGTTACTAGGGCTGAGGACTGAGTGGAAGAACAAAGAAGAAGGACACAGAGGAAGCCAGAATAGAAAATTATTTCTAGGAATTTGGCAGTGTAAATATACATGTAGATGATTTGCCTGACTACCTATCCAGCCCTTACCTCTCTCTGAACTTCTATACGTGGATCTCCTAACAACTATTGGACATCTCAGGTGAATGTCCTAAAGGCATCTCAAACTCAACATTCCCAAAACAGAATTTTCCCCTCAATGCTCCTCTCTTACTATCAAGAACATCACCATCCTATACTTAGAGAACCCCAAAGACTCTGCTAAAAAGCTATTAGAAATAATTCAGAATTTTAGCAAAGTGGCAGGATACAAAATAAATCCACATAAATCCTCAGCATTCTTATATATCACCAACAAAATGCAACAGCAAGAGATACAAAGAGAAATTCCATTCCAAACAAATGTTGAGAGTATAAAGTATTTGGGAATCCATCTACCAAAGAATAGTCAGGAATTATATGAGAAAAATTACAAAACACTTGCCAAAAAAATAAAGTCAGATTTAAATAATTGGAAAGACATTCAGTGCTCTTGGATAGGCCGAGCGAATATAATAAAGATGACAATACTCCCCAAACTAATCTATTTATTTAGTGCTATACCAATCAGACTCCCAAGAAACTATTTTAATGACCTAGGAAAAATAACAACAAAATTCATATGGAAGAATAAAAGGTCGAGAATTGCAAGGGAACTAATGAAAAAAAAGTCAGAGGAAGGTGGTCTAAGTGTACCTGATCTAAAGCTATATTATATAGCAGCAGTCACCAAAACCATTTGGTATTGGCTAAGAAATAGACCGGTAGATCAGTGGAACAGATTAGATACAAAGGACAAAAAAGGGTACATCTATAGCAATCTAATCTTTGACAAACCCAAAGATACCAACATTAGGGACAAAAATTCATTATTCGGAAAAAACTGTTGGGAAAACTGGAAATTAGTATGACAGAAATTAGATATGGATCCACACTTAACACCATATACCAAGATAAGATCAAAATGGGTCCATGATTTAGGCATAAAGAATGAGATCATAAATAGATTAGAGGAACAGAGGATAATCTACCTCTCAGACCTGTGGAGGAGGAAGGAATTTATGACCAGAGGAGAACTAGAGATCATTATTGATCACAAAATAGAAGATTTTGATTACATCAAACTAAAAAGTTTCTGTACAAACAATACTAATGCAAACAAGATTAGAAGGAAAGTAACAAATTGGGAAAACATTTTTAAAAGTAAAGGTTCTGACAAAGGTCTCATTTCCAAAATATATAGAGAACTGACCCTGATTTATAGGAAACCAAACCATTCTCCAATTGATAAATGGTCAAGGGATATGAACAGACAATTCTCAGATGAAGAAATTGAAACTATATCCACTCACATGAAAGAGTGTTCCAAATCACTACTGATCAGAGAAATGCAAATTAAGACAACTCTGAGGTATCATTACATACCTGTCAGATTGGCTAAGATGACAGGAACAAATAATGATGAATGTTGGAGGGGATGTGGGAAAACTGGGACACTGATACATTGCTGGTGGAGTTGTGAAAGAATCCAGCCATTCTGGAGAGCGATTTGGAACTATGCCCAAAAAGTTATCAAACTGTTCATACCCTTTGACCCAGCATTGCTGTTATTGGGATTATATCCCAAAGAAATACTAAAGAGTGGAAAGGGACCTGTTTGTGCCAAAATGTTTGTGGCAGCTCTTTTTGTTGTAGCTAGAAACTGGAAGTTGAATGGATGTCCATCAATTGGAGAATGGTTGGGTAAACTATGGTATATGAAGGTTATGGAATATTATTGCTCTGTAAGAAATGACCAGCAGGAGGAATACAGAGAGGCTTGGAGAGACTTACATGAACTGATGAACAGAACCAGAAGATCGCTGTACACTTCAACAACAATACTGTATGAGGATGTATGCTGATGGAAGTGGAAATCTTCAACATAAAGAAGATCCAACTCACTTCCAGTGGATCAATGATGGACAGAGGTAGCTACACCCAGAGAAGAAACACTGGGAAGTGAATGTAAATTGTTAGCACTAATATCTGTCTGCCCAGGTTACTTATACCTTTGGAAGCTAATAATTAATGTGCAACAAGAAAATGGTATTTACACACATATATTGTATCTAGGTTATATTGTAACACATGTAAAATGTATGGGATTGCCTGTCATCAGGGGAGGGGATAATTTGGAAAAATGAATTAAAAAAAAAAAAAAAAAAAAAAAAAAGAACATCACCATCCATCTCTGATGGGCTGGGGGCCAAGGCTGGGCCAGAGCCATGAGCCCAGCATGTATAATGTCTGAGTTTCCAACATGGTGGTTAGTTTTGCTGAAATTGCTGGGTTTCTTTTTCACTTATTCTTTCATTTCATTCACTTATTTTTCACAAAATGATTCATGATAGATTTCAGTTGGAGAAATGACTGACTGAGAACACCACTGGCAATGGTCACCTCTCAGGGACAGGAAAGTCCAGGACCAGCTCAGGGAACAGCCAGGGCTGTCGTTTGGTGGGTAAGGGACTTGAGAAGCCACAAAACAGGACAGACTAAGCGCCATGGTTTGGGGGGAGAGGGAAAGGCTCAGATTCTGAGACAAGGCATGGCCGCCATGAGACAAAGACACAAAGAGAACAAGAGGCAGAGTCGGTTGGATCCTTCCCTATCAAATCTGCACAAATACTCCTTGGCGGTGTACAATTCAGGGGCACTGAGGGGCCACAAGCCCCCTTTGTGATGTGTGTGGCTGGACGCTGTCCTATAGGTGAAGGGGCCTGGGAGGCGGTGCTCCTCCTGAGAGCCATCACGTGGACCACACTCCCTTCCTGCCCTAAGGGGGGCATGCTACTGTTTCACCTCAAACTGCTCTGGCTCTTTCTGGATTACAAAGCAGTCACATTTCACTGAAGCTCCGCAGTAACCCAGTATGCTTGGCGGTACAGGAGGGCTTTTTCTTTTTTAATGCTTTGTTATAAGAGTTGACTCCAAAACAGGGAAGGGTAGAAGATACCTTAGGAAATGTAGGTGATGGAAAAACAAAAGAGATCGAGAGGATTTTTAAGCAATAAACCCCTGGCCCAGGATTGTTCTCCCCCTTTTGAGGAAGCTGAGGTTCTCAGGGGAGACTAGCCCAGGGTGACACAGCAGGGGGAAGTGGGAGCCAAGGCTGCGCCGGCCCGTCTCTGCATCCTCGCTGATACAGCTGCGTCTGACAGGCTGCTCCGATGGAGAGGGAGGGAAGTAGAGGCGATGAGGGGGACCCCACCCTGGGGAGGGAGCGGGCTCTCAGAGCCCCCGGAAATAATCCCTGCTTTTCCTTCAGTGAACTAACTAATCAGTGTGAGACCGTCCCGATAACATGATGTCAATCACACCTGTTCTCTATTAAGTTCTAAATGCTCTTATCAAATGTTTAGTCTGGGAGAGTGTTCCAGATTTGTCAGGTTCAGGCTGCTGGAATGTTAGGGCAAATCTTTTTTCACATCATAATTACACTAAAAGTAACAGCTTATCGTCCAATTAACACCGCCACCCCCCAGGTTGCTATGAGGACGAAGTTATCCCTAGGTCAGGTAACAGGGCCAATGTTCCATACTGCCCCCCAGCCTGGGAAGCCCCTCCTCCCTTCCTCCCCAGCCGATCATTCCTATCACCACCTGCACTGTAATTCCCACCATTTCTGCCTTCCCCCATCCCAGGAAAGAGTTCTCTTCAGGTGGTCAGCCCTGAAAAGACCCGCTAGGACCTCCTCTTCACTCCCTGGCCAGGCTCCATTCAGGAGAGGGGCCTGGAGGAGACACAGCAAGGCCCAAATCCCACCTGATCTAGGGCAGTCTGAGCTCTGTATCGTTCTCTCAGCATTCCCACCTCTACCTCTCACCCCCCCCCCACATATGACCCACTCATGTCACAATCAGAGTATTGGAATAGCCACAGATATTTACTGAGTGACCCCTCAGCCAGGCTCAGTGCTGGGACAAAAAGAAAAACAAAAATGATGTCATCTCTACTTAGGAGATGCACAGGTTATACAAATGGAGGTCACGGGGCCTGGAGAAGCACTATGCTCTAGGGCAGCTCTGGGTGGAGGGCCCGGCCCCCTCCTCCAACCTCTGACTCCCAGCTCCGTCACTAGGACCTGACTTCCCCGGCCTCTGGAGGGCTGCCCCCAGCACCCTTCCCTCGGCGCCTCTGCCCTGGACAAAAGCAGGCTCACCACGGAGCCTCTCACTGATGGGGGCCGCCATCGCCCTCCGGGAGCGGCCCCGACTCCTTCCCAGAGTGTCTCAGCCCGAGCTTTCCCTCGTCCGGTGTCAAGAAACTTGCCTTACATGGGCCACAATCACGCGCAGTGAGGGCCCTGGGCGGTACCCTGGGGCCCAGACGGAAAATGCCGGAGCCTCTGTTTGGGAAGTCAGGGAAGAGCCGATCTCTCCTTTTTGCCCTTTCCCGGGGCCAGAGAAGGACAGAGGAGCCCATGGGCTCCCCTTCCCGGGCCCAGTGGGTGTGGGCCTCAAGCCACCCCCACCACCTCTCCCACAAGGGGGCGCTATCAGAGCAGTCATTCGGGAAAGAAACGGTTTTTCTGCACCCCTGCTTCTGGTAACAAAAGGCGGGAAGGAATGACATGGTTCTTAGTCCATTTCACTTCTCCCCTCATTTCCTGTGTACTGCACAGGTAGAAATAACTTAAGTCGTGATATAAGGAACATAAGTGTGAACATCTGCTCGGAGCTCCCCACTGACATCTGAGGACCCAGCTCAAAGACCCCTCTCTGGAAAGGAAGCGGTCCCCACCACAAGGCAGCCCCCGGGAGCCCCCAGAGCGCCTCCCTCCACCATCCGAGAGACCCCCAGCCCTGTGACATGATGGCAACTGGGATTCTCCCCACACACATGGTAGTGCAGGAGGGAGAATGTGGGGTCTGCACTACAAGCCCAGCCTATGTGGTCAGCCTGAACTCCGGCCCCTGTTTTCTGCCGGACTCCTCCTGATTTCAGCAAGGGGACAGCACTGTTCACCACCAGCGCCACACTACCAACACACAACCAACGTCCAACCGAACCCTCAAACTGCCAACGGCTTCCCGCCCTTCCTTTCCCTCCCCACCCCTCCCTTTTCTGAAACCACTCTCCAATCCCCACCATTATTTCTGGATAATGTCTGTCCCCCTATGGGCCCCACCTCAGCACCTCTGCATTCAAAGAGCCCCTAGCAGCCACTGTGCTTCCAGGTGGGGTGTCCCCAGGGAGAACGGAGGCTCCTTGGGGCCAAGGAATGTCCTTTTTGTACTTGTGGGGCAACTAGGGGATACAGCGTCGGACTTGGAACTCAGAAAGACCCGAGTTCAAATTCTGCTTCAGATACTAGGCCTGAGATTCTGGGCAACTCAGTTCACCTTTGTTTCTCTTTGCCTTTGCACATCTTAGACTGCTACAGAAATCCCGGCTCATATTGTTGTCATTATTGTTATTCTCTGAATCCATCTCCCCCCGAAATGCTCCAATTTCTTCTGGATGAAGCATCATTCCCTGTCCCCCGTATGAGACTTTTATAGCTCCCTCTCACTCCCCCTCACACCTCCCAGTTCAGGTCCCTTAGTGCTTCCCACCAGGCTGCCTGCTGTCCCCTTATCCCCCTCTGTTCCCTCTCCCCTCTGCCATCCCAGCTTCCCTTTCTCCCACTCTCTCCCCTAGCTCACCTCAGTCCCAGTCCCACCCCATTATCTGAGCACCCCTAAAGCTTCCCATCAGATTCTATAACCCCTCGAAGGCTTGAGACAATTGACCTTGAAGGCTGGGCATCCCTTGGGAGCTGTGGGACCACATGTTCAGGAGGTGACTAAGCCTGGGTCAGGTCACTGAATGTGGCAACATAAAAATAATTCAAACTCCGTATATTCCCCCAAAGGAGTTTACAAACTGGAAAAGACCAGCAAGAAGCGCTCGGGAGAGGTCAGGCTGGCCTAAGAGCCTGATTCTTGAGTCTTTTGATTGGCTCTGGGAAGAGACAGACTCTGCTGGCATTTTAAGAAGCATCTAGTAATATTCCCTTGAGGGAGCAGAGTTCGAGCTTGGTGGATCTGGCTTACTTAAAAACCAAGTCAACAATTTAACGACAGATTTTTTTATAAAGTGACTCCTCGCCCTATTCCTGGCCACATATAATAATTCCCATTTTGTGGGGCTTCTGAGCTAATGTGCTTTCTCCACAATGAGACAGCAGTGAGGATCTAAACATAATGGGGGGAGAGGAGAGACACTGCTAGAAGTCACTGAGGCAGGTGGGAGGGGCCCTGGAAGATGACAGACATACAGGCACAGGGTGCCAGGAGCCTGGGGTCTAGAGAACGATATCCAACTCAAATAGAAACCGGGGCTACTGCCCCATACGTGAGCTCTCTGAGGGCCACTGACTCAGAAAAGCCACGTGAGCACTCTCTCTATTTGACTCTATTTTTATTTATGGTGCTAAGTATTTCCCAATGACATTTTAACCTGGTTCAGCTACACTCTGAGCTGAGTTTGACCCTTCTGCTCCAGCCAAACTGTGGAGGCTTGGAAGCAGAGAAGGCTTGGGGGAGGGCAGGTGGACGGAACGGCGGACTGAGCTCGAGACAGGCTGCGTCCCACCGAGGTCTATGAGGCCTGGATGACCTTTCGGGGACCAGATGATCCCTCTCTCCTCCCCAAAACCCTCTATTTCAGTACTCAAGCTTGTAAAGAACGGCCAGTCCTGGGCCTCCCAGGTGTGACCTGCTGGGCCCAGGCCCGGGGGACATTTGTGACTCAGTAAAGCAGGGCTGTGGGAGGCCCCTTGAGGAGGAAGGTCTAACTCGGGACTCCACTCCAAATGACAGACCCCATCACTAATGTCCGAGGCTGTTCAGAATAAACCACAGAACAATCCAAGGCAGTGAACACTCCTGCCCTGGACACTCAATCTCGGCCTAAAGAGGAACGGCTGAAGTCAGAGGGAGGGAAGAGGAAAGACGTAGCGGTCGGGGCAGCCAGGACACAAGGCATGGCCACGAAAGTCAGGTCAAAGACGCGGAGCTGCCGGCCCGGATAACCTTTGTTCCTTCTCCTCTAAGGCTATATATAGCACTATCAGGCACAAACTTGGCTGGTTGCTAGGTTTTTTTTACTTAGGTTTCTGGGAGCGCCCTGGTGACAATGTTAAAACCCAACTTGTCACTAACATATAAAACCAGGCAAACGCCTGGAGCTGCCAGGTTGGCTTCCGGGTTTAATAAAAGCCCAGGAGAAAGCCACGGCCACATAAACCACACCCTGACCTTTGCCAGCTCAGAGACTGGGCGAGGATCTCACCTCTGAGCCTCGATTTCATGTTATCTGCAAAGATAATAGGAAAACAGGTCTTGCAAAGTGATTGGCAAACTCAAAGGATTTCAACCACTTCCGAGCCCTTTGGGACCCTCAAGAGCGAGGCTCTTCACCTGTCAGCAAGCGCTCTCTGGCTCGCCATCTGGGCAGCCCGCGCCGGGCCCCCAGCCACTGGCAACGCAGGGCTTGCTGTGGTTCGGGATCCATGTTGGAGGACAGGCTCAACTGGGCCGGGGCTTAATGGAAATAAAGATGTCATGTTTTTCCATCCGCAAGCTCTGGTGGTCGGAGAGCTCCTAACCCTCTCGTTTTTCCAGAAAAAGAAATTGCAATTCAGACACGTGATACTTGGCAAAGAGTCTGAGCAAGACCAAACCATCGGACACAAACCTAGAGCTTATTCTTCTAAAAATCCTGCCAAGAGTCTCGGAGTTCCCTGAAAATTACAGGAGCAGCCTCGGTGTCCCCGCCCCCCCCCCAGCCCCCCGTGGAGGGGCGGTGCAGGGCAGGTTCGCGCAGCCTCTGAGGGTGTGGCTGGGTCCTGTCCTGGACTAACTGCACCCGCGGACAAATCGCTTGTCCCTTTAAATGAAAGAGTTGGGCTACATCACAGAGTCAACCCCCCCCTCCCCCCCCCCCCCCCCGGGTTTGGCCCAGACCGGATGAAATTGTTTTTCTTTTTTTTTTAATAAAGTTTTCTATTTTTCAAAAATGGACAATTCCTCAGCACTAACCCCCGCAAAGCCGCGGGTTCCAATCCCCCTCCTCCCGGACAGCAAGTGGTCCGAATCCAGCACATGCATGAGCTTCATACGCTCATTTTGCTGCACAAGAAAAGTCAAATCAAACCGGAAAAAATGGGAAAGAAAAAGCAACAACAGAGAGTGCGCCGTGCCCCACTCTCAGTCCCCAGCCTCCCTGGGGGGGCAGATGCTCGCCGGCCCTGAGCACGGGCCTGAATCAGACCGGATGAAACGGTGACCGGAAACAGACAGGACCAATACGGGCAGAACAGAACGTGACAAAGCGGCGCGTGAGGCGCGCGGAGCCCACTCCGGACAGGGTCCGCGGCCCGGCCCTGCAGGCCAGATAAGGCCCGAGCCAGGCCCGAGAGGGACCGGCTCCCGGGCGGGGACCGGGCACACCGGGCCCGCAGCCCCTTGGGGAGGAGGGAGGCCGAGGGCGGGGCTTTAGCCAGCGGCTGCTGTGGGAGCCCCTAGCGACATGGAGGCCTGACACACGCCGGGGAGGCAGATGTCCCCTAGTGTCCTACAAAGGGGGAAACTGAGGCCCAGAGAACCGGCATCAGAACGTCAGGATCAAGAGGAACAGTAGGGAGCCCTTGGCCCAGCACCACCCTGGATGAAGAGAAACTGAGGTCCTGGGAGAGGAAAGGCCCCGACAGGCAGCTGGCACTCGCTACGTGGCGACGCCGGGAACCTTTGGCCACTCCAAGGCACCTCCCTCCGAGGCAGAAAAGGATCGCCGGCGCCACAAATCCCGGCATGCCCCTCGCGCCCACAGAAGGGTCCCGGCCTTCCTGGTTCCGCCCTGAACCACAAGTCCCGGCATGCCACGCGTGTTCGGAGGGTCCCGGCTTTCCTCTCTCGCCCTCGAGGGACAACAAATCCCGGCATGCCCAGCGAGCCCCGGGCGCTCGGGATGCGGAGCGGCCGCGCGGGGCACGCCGGGAATGGTAGTCCGGGGGTCCCCGAGGCCGCAGGCTCGGCATTCTCACCTGGACAATGCGGGAGCACTGGGTGCCCTTGCCGGCTCCGGGCCCGCCCAGCACGAACACGACGTGAGGCTTCATGAGGCAAGGTTGGCGGAAGTTGAGGTTGAGGGTCGGGAGGAGAAGGTGGCGGACGCCCGGTCCCGCGGCCCGACGAGGCGGCTGCAGCAGGAAGGGCAGCGGGAGCGCGAGGCCGGAGACGCAAAGGCGGAGGCAGCAGCTCAGCATGCGCCAACCCCTGACTGCCGAGAGCCGAGTCTCCGGCTGTCTAGAAAGAGGAGGAGCACGGGGAGGGACGCGAAGTCGAGCGGCCGAGGGGCGGGGCTGAGGCGGGGCTAGGGGAGCGGGGGGCGGGGCTTAGGGAACGAATAGGGGGGCTGGTTGAGGTGGGGGCGCGAGGAGCCCAGAAGCCACGAGGGCGAGGCAGTCACCGCTCCTCGTTATCTCCCTCGAGAGAAGGGCGCTGGGCCCTCCGCCCCGGGGACCACAGCCAGAAGCTGTGGGGCCTCGGCCCAGGCGCTGTCCCCTCCGTCCGGGCTCAGGCCAGCTGAGGGAGGGTCTCACAGTGGAGAGAAATGACTGCCCTGTCCGGCGCGTCCCTGCCCGTTCGGGCGCATTTACCGTTGGGCCCTCCTCCTCCGGCCGCTCTTACAGATGAGGAAACGGCGGCGGGCGGTGACGGACTCGTCCGGGGTCACCCAGCGGCAGGGTCCGAGGTCCCGGGGTCACCCAGCGGCAGGGTCCGAGGTCCCAGGGTCACCCCCGGGCAGGGTCCGAGGTCCCAGGGTCACCCCCGGGCAGGGTCCGAGGTCCCAGGGTCACCCCCGGGCAGGGTCCGAGGTCCCGGGGTCACCCCTAGGCAGGGCCTGAGGTTGGATTTGAACTCGTGAAAACGAATCTTCCTGACTGGGCGGGGCACGGTGCCCCCCCTTTCTTAAAGAAGATCTGAAAGGACTTAAATGAGAATTGGAACGAGACAGAGCCCCGCAATGCCTCCCGCCAAACGCTCCCCAGTTGCCGCCCCCCTGAGTGGCCGGCCAGGGCCGGGATGCAGCAGGCGACCCCCCACATGGCTGTCTGACCCGACTCTGAGCTTCCTGGCCAGGGGAGCAGTCTGTCTCCACCCATTCTGCTGGGGAAAGTCTTCGGTGGTGCGGGGGGCATCCCAACGGCCGAGGGTCAGCCCCTCCGTCCAGACCGTTTCTGGGGTTTGTCCCTGAGCAGGCCGCAGCTTCTTGAAGCCAAAAAGGAGTGCGGGGGACTGGTCTGGCCCCACGGAGAGGGACAGCCCGGCAAACCCTTGTGAGGGTCCGGACCTCCCTGAGCGCCCAGCTCCTTCCCAGGCCACGGCCGCCGGGACAGCTGGATTCCTGGACTATGACTTGAGCTGCTGGAAGGCACCATTTTCTTGCCCGGGGAGGACTGTGATTTTATTAACTGAATGAATCCAAGTCTGTCCAGTTGTATTTGATTGTTAGCCCTCGAGGGCAAGCACTTTTTGCCCTCTTTATGTATCCTCAGCACCTAGCACATAGTAGGCACTTAATAATAAGTGTATTGATGGAGAGAATGCCTAAATGACTCAAGCTCAGCTCCTCCTTTCTACGGTTTGAGAGTTTCTGAGTTGCCTGAAACAAGTGACTTGCCCCAAGAGGAGCCCGGGAGCCCAGGACTTTCTGCCCAGTCCAGCTCTCTCCCTACCACAAAGCCAGTCTGTGTCTACCTCAACTTATTGACACTGGACAGATGCCCGGCCCATTTTATCAGCAATCTCTTAAATGTACCTTTGTAATAAGGGCTCCTTTCACAAGAGCTTTCATCATAATTACTGTAATAGGTTTTAGAAAAGAACCTTTGTCAAGGAATCTGATATGATCAATTAGAGGAAACACACGCATAGATGTGGTTATGAATCAGCCTAAAAGGCTGGACGTTTGCCCCAGAACAGCAAAGGTAAAGGAGGTCACAGGACTGGCCGCAAACGGGATTGTTCTCTTGACATCCTTGTCATCCCTCTCTGTCCCCTCCTATCCGCCCACACAGCCACCACCCTGGCTTAGACCTTCATGACATCTTATCTAGACCATGGCATTATCTTTTTTTTTTTTTTTTTTTAGCATCCAAATTCTTTTATAGAATAATTGTAATAGTAATTGCTTTTATTTTTCAAAATACATGCAAAATAGTTTTCAACATCCACCCTTGCAAAACTTTGTTCCAATTTTTTTTTTCTCTCCTTACCTCCCCCTTCCCCTGGACAGCAAGTAATCCAATATAGGTTAAATGTGCAACTCTTCTAAATGTATTTCCACATTTATCATGTTGCACAAGAAAAATCAGATCAAAAAGGAAGAAAACAAGAGGGAAAAAAAGCAAGCAACAATAATAAAAGGTGAAATTACTATGTTATGATCCACATTCAGTCCCCATATTTCTCTCTCTGGGTGCAGATGTCTCTCTCCATCACAAGTCCATTGGAACTGGCCAGAATCACTTCATTGTTGGAAAGAGTCAAGTCTATCAGAATTGATCATCATATGATCTTGTTCTATGGACAGTGTTCTCTTGGTCCTACTCAATTCATTCAGCATTTCATGTAAGTCTCTCCAGGCCTTTCTGAAATCAACCTGCTCATCATTTCTTATAAAACCATAATATTCCATTACATTCATTTACTATAATTTAACCATTCTCCAACTGTGCTGCATTCATTCAGTTCCTTGCCACTACAAAATGGGCTACTATAAACGTTTTTGCACATGTGAGTCCTTTTTCCTTTTTTATGATCTCTTTGAGATTCAGACTCAGTAGAGAAACTGGTGTGTAATGTTCTGTTGTCTCCAAAAACTGCCGATTGCTCTCTGGGAGGAGATCTGCTGTCTCAACTCAATCTCCTGGCCAGACTCTTCTTCCTGCAGAGAGCCCTCCCAACTCTGACCTAGAGTAGACTCCTCCTCCAGGCCCAATGTTGCTTCTTTTATCCTCCCAGAGAATGGGCGTGGAATAACTCAGGGGCTTGTGGGAAAAATACTTCAACCAATGAACTTGCTCCTCTTAAACATGCAAGCTCCTCCCCAGAAGTTCAAAGGGGTAAAACTCCCTTTAAAGGCCAGAACCGAAAAGTGTGGACTAGAGAATTAAGTACCAACTTGGCACTTAGTAAGAACCTATCACCTAACACTGGTGGATCAAAGGTTATGCACAGTTTGAACATGCTTTTGGGCATGGTTCCAAATTAGTGACTATCTTTTTTTAAAATTTATTTTATTTAAAAAAGGAAAAACAAAATGAAACAAAAGAGAACATTCTCATGTGCCCAACAGAACATATATGTTCACAATATATAACCAACAAATTACCAGATCAAATATATATATATATATATAATTAGTAGAAGAAATTATATTCACGAGTGTCTATCTTTTCTTTACTTCCTTGTAAATTGTTCTTTTGTTCTTTGCTGCTCACCATTTTTACTTTATTCTTTTTTTCCCCTTTTCATCCCCCACCCCACCCCCAAACAGGCTGTAGTTAAGAAAGGATACATTTATGTGTGTGTGTATGTGTATACAAACACATCTTTCCTATCCCTGCTGATTTTTTGCTTTAATTCTGTTTAGATGAATTTTATTAAAGTTTATTTCATTTATTTAATAGTTATAAATCAATTTAAATTGCCTTGCTATTACTTAATCTCCCCCTACCCAAGGATCCCTCCCTTGTCTTCTTCCCACACCCTTACTTTCTAGTCCACTCATCCCTTCCCCTTTATTTCTTTATAGATTTTGGAAGGTGCCATTCACTTAATGGTGTATATGTAGTGTTGCCTATTTAGCCCAATCCAGATGTGAGTAGATTTTCAGAACTATGAGCCCTCTGTTCCCCTCTAATGCTTCTGTGTCTATTCTTCCTCTGCACCTCATTTGTATAACAATTACTATTTTTACCTTAACTCTACCCCAATTTTTCTTTTGAGCTGCCCTATTGATGATGTTAGTCTTAAACATATGGTACTCATTTCCCCTGTAAAAACAAAAACAAAAATTTGTTCATGTCAAGTTCCTTGCTATTGATCTTTGATATTGGCTCATGTTAAATTTTCTATTAAGTTTGGTTTTGGTTGATAGAAAAATCCTGAAAATCTGAAAGTTCATTGAATGTCCATTTTTTCTGGTTCAATATGATAGATAATCTTTCTGGATATGATATTTTTGGCCACAGGCCTAGTTCTTTTTATTGTCAATAAATGTGATTCCAGGAACCGCTGTCTTTTATTATGGCTGGTAAGTCTTTTACAATTCTAATTGTAGCTCTAGGGTTTTTGAATTGGTTTTTCTTGTTTCTTGCAAAATTTTCTCTTTGATCTGGGGGTTTTGAAATTTGGCAATAATATTCCTATGTGTTTTCCACAAAAGGTCTTGTTGAGTTGGTGATGGGTGGATTTTTTTTTCTATTTCTACTTTCCCCTCATGTTCTATCACTCCAGGGCAATTGTCTTGGATTATTTCTTGCATAATTGTGTCAGGATTCTTTTTTTTTGGTCACAACTTTCAGGCAGTCCAATTCTTATATTTTTTCTTCTTGATCTGTTCTCCAAATCTGTCATTTTTCTTATGTTTCACACTCTGTTCTATTTTTTCATTCTTTATATCGTTTTGTTATTTCTTGGTCTCTCATAGCTTCACTGGCTTCCCCTTGCCCAATTCTAATTTTCAAAGTTATTTTTGTCTTTGAAATTCTGTATTTCCTTTTCTAGTTGATTAACTTTTTTTCATAATCTTGTTTTTCTTGCATGGTTTTTATTTTATTTTTAGTTTTTCCTTAGTGCCTCTCATTTGATTTTTAAATTCTTTTTTGAGTTCTTCTATAAATTCTATAAATCTTCAGATCATCTTCCCTGATCTTCCCTGTTCCCATGATATGTTTCAATGGTGGAGTTCTTTCTTCTTTGCCAGTCCATTTAAAAAAAACAAACAAACCCAAGAGGTATTAGTGTAAGCACCTCTAATTGTGGAGGGGATGGTGCCTCTGACTGCACCACTGACCTGAAATCCCAAACCAAAAGCTCCTTGCTCCTGTAAGTATCAGCAGCCAGCAGCATTCCTGTCCCCCTGCCTCTGCACTCACAGGTGTTGGTTCCTTCTTGTTCAGGGTTGTCACTGCAGCACAACTGGACCTGGTGATCCTAATCAGCTGAGCTTCCCTTAGGCTTCCCAGACTCAGACTCTGACTACACAAACAGTCCAGATTAGAAAGGAAGTAGAAAACTAAGGGGAAAATCTTTACATCTAAAGCTTCTTGTAAAGGCCTAATTTCTAAAAATATAAGAAATTGACCCAAATTTATAAAAAAACAAAAAACTCCAAGCATTCCCCAATTGATAAGTGGTCAAAGTAGATAAGCAGACAATTTTCAGATGAAGAAATTGAAATCATTTCCAGTCATATGAAAAGGTGCCCTAAATCACTATTGATCAGAGAAATGCAAATTAAAACAAATTAAGACCACTATACATCTCTCAGATTGGCTAAGATGACAGAAAAAGATTATGACAAATGTTGGAAGGGAAATGTGGGAAAACTGGGACACTAATACAGTGTGAACAGATTCAACCATTCTAAAGAGCAATTTGGAAGTATGCCCAAAGGCCTATCAAATTTTGCAAACCCTTTTGTTGGGGATCATGACTCCAACTCCCAAGTAGAACAAGCCTTATGTGACCAGCACTGCCTGTCCACTTGAATGGCGAAGACTGTGAGTAATGAGGGACAAGAGCCAAGGGGTGTGAGACTCCATTTATTACAACAAAGACTGCAAGTCCTTTTATCATTTTAGTACCTGCTTCTATTTCCTACACCATATGTAAGCACATTCTAACCTATAGGAGTTACATGATTCTCTACAGGAAGCTACACGTAGTTGTGATGTGTGCATTCCTTTTCTAATAGGGATATTTAAGGTATTCCCCTTCCACGGTTCAGTATACCTTTCATGGGAATTGCCATGTTGCTTCTTTGGATGGGCCCCCTGCCTCCCATCACCATCTTCTTCACCCTTACAAAACTATCCTCAGATTACCTGAGCCATGCCCTGTGTGATGTCCAAGGCTGGTGGGGGGTTGGCAAATCTTCTTACACCCTTTGATCCAGCAGCGTTACTACTGGGCCTGTATCCCAAAGAGATCTTAAAGGAGGGGAAGGGATCCACATGTACAGGAATGTTTGTGGCAGGCAGCCCTGTTTGTAGTGGTAAGAAGCTGGAAACTGAGGATGTCCATCAGTTGGAGAATGGTTGAATAAGTTATGGCATATGAATGTTATGGAATAATATTCCATAATATTCAGGATAATATTCTATAAGAACTAATCAACAGGATGATTTCAAAGAGGCCTGGCGAGACTTATATGAATAGATGCTAAGTGAAATGAACAGAACTAGGAGATCATTATACACAGCAACAGCAAGATTATACAATGATTAATTCTGATGGACGTGGCCCTCTTCAACAACAACAATGAGATGATTCAGACCAGTTCCAAAGGTCTTGCAATGAAGAAAGCCATCTGCATCCAGAGAGAGGACAGTGGGAACTGAATGTGGATCACAGCACAGTATTTTCACTCTTTTCGTTATTTTCTTTCTCATTTTTTTCTATTTTTGATCTGATTTTTTCTTGTACAGCATGATATTTGTGGAAATTTATATAGAAGTCCAACAGGTATAGAAGAATTACACATGTTTAACATATATTGGATCACTTGCTATCTAGGGGAGGGAGTAGGAGGAAGGGAAGGAAAAAAATTAGAACACAATGAATGCTAAATGTTGAAAATTATTCAGGTATATATTTTGAAAATAAGCTTTAATTAAAAAAAAAGAAATGCAATGGGTATAAAGGTTGCCAGTTTTAAAAAAAAATACACACATATATATATATATGGGATATGCCCTTTCTGGGTAGAATACACTTATTTTAAGGCAGGATGCATAGCAACAATCTAAAGATCATAGACTTACCAGGAAAACATAGCAGTCCCAAAAACCTTAACATCACAATGAAAGAAATAATAGAAGAGAATTAATGGAAAGGCTCCCAATCACCAAAACTTTTTTTTTTTTTAATGTAGCAAAAAAACTATAAAAAAGTAGATGTCCATTATGTGGGGAATGTCTAAAAAGGTGAAAATAAAACATGAATATAATGGAATATTACTGTGCTGTCAGAAATGACAAGCATGAGGAAAATGGAGAAATATGGAAAGACAAGAACTAAGAAAATAATATTCAAACAATACAAATGGAAAGAATAACAACCATAAAATAATTCAAAATAGGGCAACTAATAGCACAGTGGATAGAGCACCAGCCCTGAAGTCAGGAAGACCTGAGTTCAAATCTAGCCTCAAAAACTTAGCATTTCCCAACTGTGTGACCCTGGGCAAGTCACTTAACCCCAATTGCCTCAGCTAATAATAATAATAATAATAATTGAAGCTAATTAGTGTGAAATTATAGAAAACAAACTTTACCCCAAGGAACTGATATAAAGGATATTTTTCCTACTCCTTTGCAGATGTCAGATTCATAGGTTTGGAGCATTACATATGACACTGAATCTTGTCTTTGCATTAATCAATCAGTTTTACTGAATTTTTTTTCTCTTCTTTTTCTTTTCAATTTTTAAGGAAATTATTTTAGGGGATGGTTTTCTAGGACAAGAAGGGGAAATCTAAGCATTGTAGCAGAAAGTAGACATTTAATAAATGCTTGTTGATTGATTGATAATTATGCAACATCTACCACTTGACTCACTTTCTCTGGGCAAATGATTTTTTTCCTGCAATTTCCTGGTCCTATAAAATCAGACTAAGATTTTGATACAGCTTGGCAAATAATTTCAGACAACTTTTCAATACAAAATAACTACTGTTATAGGATAAATATATCTAGCAAGCTGCTCGTGTGAAAAAATACATAAGATTCCTAGTGAACTATAATGAAGTAATTAGATGGTGCAATGGATAGCATGGCAGGACTACAATCAGGAAGACATCTTTCTAAATCTGAATCTAGCTGTGGGACCCTGACACTGTTTGCCTCAGTTTCCTCATCTATAAGACAAGTTGGCCAAGGAAACTCCGAATGGGTCACAAAGAACTGCACACGACTGAAAATGACTCAGCAACAAAAATAATTTGAGGGGTCAAAAGAATGATACGGAAGCCAAGAGAGCTACCATGACCTTAGATTCCTGGAACAGAAATATAACATACAAAAGGAAGGCTAGTAAGTCATGTGGCCATTTGAATTTAGAATTTTCTGATTAAGCTTAACTCCAGATAGAAGGATAGGTGTAGCTACAGGAAATTAAGTAGCAGGATGTTAAAGCATTTTTTTTTTTTTTTTTTTTGAGGCTGGGGTTAAGTGACTTGCCCAGGGTCACACATCTAGGAAGTGTTAAGTGTCTGAGACCAGATTTGAACTTGGGTTCTCCTGAATTCAAGGCTGGTGCTCTATCCACTGCGCCACCTAGCTGCCCCTATTAAAGCATATATTTAAAAAATGAGTTTCAGAACTAAGTATTAGGGTTAAAAAAAAAAAAAAAATTCCAACTTCCCTTTTCATGGTGAGAACAGCTATTTTTTCATCCTCAGTGTAAACTGGTTGGGAAAAACAAGATTATTAAGGAGTTACTTAATGCCATAAAAAGCACTTCTACTGGGAGAAAATTGAACATTATCTGGGGATTCTGAAAGGAAGATGGATGGATGGCTTTCAGTCTTGCCTACAGTGAAGAGTAACCATGGCGTGTCCAGAGTGTCCTGAAATCACCACTGTATCACTGTTTGGTGACACTATGTATACACAGGACATTAACATTCTGTGGTTTGACAGGAGTCTCTGTTTGCTTTGGGTGGATAATGAGATCCTTTCTCCTCAAGTCTCTGACTGTCCCAGACCAGCTGGTGCCCTGCCCTGTTCGTAAATGTGCTCATAAATATTTGTCTAACAAGTATAATTCATGAAGCTGAAAATTGTCTCTAACTTTCCTAAAAAGTTCTCATAAATGCCATCAGCTTCATCTCCGGCATTGTCAATTAATTAATGTCGGGAGCTGCATCTTTCTGCATCCTCAACTTCAGGGAAGCATCTCGACCTTTGTGAGAATACTAAGTGGGTTTGTAAGGTTTTTTTTTTACTAACAAGAACTCTGCAAAGCAGGGTTGAATAGGAGAAGGTCTATTCTAATCTGAGCAAACTGTATAATTGATAAACAGTATAATTACTGATAAACTATATAATTATTCTTCTCCTTTCTCAATTCACCAAAAACTTTCCTCTGCTCTCTATGGCAATGTGAAGGGAAAGGCAGCTCCTTCCTGCATTTCTCGCTTAGAAATGACTCTGGCCAGCAAGTATACCAGCTTGGGTGAATCCGTGATCTCACCAACATGAGCTGCTATTGCCACCCACCAAGCTAACGTAGTCCACATTATGAGTCCGATATTAGCTGTTGAATTTTATTAAATATTAAAGGGCAGTATATGAGAAGTCCCCCTTATGCTCGGTCGTATTGCTCTCTTTCCAGAAGCCTCAAAGTAGCTTTCAGGGAAGGGAAATCACAGGGGATTCATACAGGAATCTCCCTACCAGTGGCAAAAAATATCCTCCAAACAAAAAAACAATTCCATGAATCATTTTAGACAAACCCCAATAAATAACTTTGATTTATCCAACTTTTGTAAGGACTCGACTTCCTTTATTTGATGGCTTCCTCTTTCCGGTAGCTGGGTTATAGTTTAAAAAAAAAAAATACAGAATAACAACTTGACAGCTGTTTATAGCAAAATTATAAAAGTGAAAAACTAAAGAAAATCCTAGTGCACATGGGGACAGTGCAAAGAGCATTGCACTTGGAATCAGAAGAGCTGGGTTGAGCCTGGCTCTTCCCATTCTAGTCTTATGACCTTGGGAGAATGTTTTAATGTCTGAGCCCATCAGAGGTCATCAGGTGCTGAATGATGACTGTCAGAGCCACTACAGAGGCAGAGAGGGATAGTGCCCACTGAGGGACCAGGAAAAATCTGGTTCCTGGAGCTTTGAAATGTTATTTACTATAATTAAGATAATGATAATGAGCCAGGAGAAGAGTGAAAAGACCATTTGCCCTGGAGACAAAGGACCCAAGTTTGACATTACCTATATGATTTAACCTCTCTGAGCCTCAATTCCAATACCTCATATAGATAAAATGGGAGTGGGGGAGGGACTTGACTAGAATAGTTGTGAGATCCTTTTCCTCTTTAGTTCCATGATCCTATCAGTTCCTAAGTCTCTTAACCTCCTTGGGCCTTTCTCAGCTTTAGATCTAGCATTGCAAGATCCTAATTTAAGTGTGGAAAGACCCCTCTACCCCCACAATATTGCAAAGCAGGAAAAAAATAGAGCTGGAAGTGTTCATAGGACTACAAATCTATAATGATCACTGACATTTCTAAAGTCCTTTAAAGTTTACAGAACACTTTCTAGATATTACCTCATTTGAGTCTCACAATAGCTCTATGAAGTGGGTCCCCTAAGGGTTAGAATCCTTATTTTATAATTGAGGAAACTGAAGCTCACAGAGATCATGAAACATGCCCAGAATTGAATTGCTAATAAATGTCAGGAGCAGCATTTGAACTTGGCTTCTCTTGAAGCTCAGCCCTCTAGTCACTCTGCCATGTTTCCTTTGTAACAAATGTGAATATACAAATATAGTCATCAGAAAGGGATTGAGAGGTAGCCACCAATAAACCGTTACTGCTATTTGTGTATTTACTAATGTTTTCATTATAAATTGCTATTCTCTATAACCCAGCTTCTTACACTATGATTTGTGATCCTCTGTGGTGTCTCGATACTGATTGTGGAGGTTATGAAATTATCAGTAAATGTTTGATTTGTGTACCTGTTTTATATACCTACATACCTGGGTCACAAAAATTTCTCTGGTGAAAAGAGGTCATGAGTGGAAAAAAGTTTAAGAAACCCTGCTCTGGATTGATGTATAAAATTAAGTTTCTAGTAAATTAAAAAATAAAATAAAATAAGAACAAGCTCAGCCTTGGAAACCTGATGCAGCTCCCCAGGGGAAAAGGTTTAGAAGTTGCTTCTGGGAGACTCTTCATGGTGACACAGAATGTAAATGCCTAAAAGAGATTTGGATCCTGCCCAAGTATCCTGGAACTGGTTCCGAGCTATCAAACATCTGGCAAATAGTAATTCCTTTGATTAGCTGTGGCTACACAGCCATAACTGGAAGTGTATCAGTATTTTCTCTTTGTTGATTCCTCCCTGGCCCTCACCATCTGCTGAGAGACACTGCCATCTGACAAGAGACCTTGGTCCTCTCCCTCTGATGTTGACATGTGCTCTGCAATTATGGGATTCAATTCTTTGCTTTGGCATTTCTTCTTCCTTTTAGGTGAGCTTGAAACTAAGACCTTTGGAGTTTAAAAGGTCAAAAGAGCAAATCCCCTAATGTCCCAGAGTCAGAGAATTGGGTCCATGATTTTTTCTGTTTTTTCTTTCTTTTTTTTTTTTTTTGGCTGAGGTAATTGGGATTAAGTGACTTGCCCAGTGTCACACAGCTAGGAAGTATTAAGTGTTTAAGGTCAAATTTGAACTCAGGTCCCTCTGACTTCAGGGTTGGAGCGCTATCCATTGCTCCACTTAGCTGCCCCCATGATGGGTTTTACAACCAGTCCAGTGTTAGTGTCTCAAAGTAGAAAAGTAACATTTGGAAAAAGAGAAGATAATCATTTAACTCAGGTCTTCAGATGGTTTTGCTCTACTCTGCTCTCTCATCATGAGAAATAACCAGGGATTTTCTGAGCAGGTAAATCAGCTTACTTTATGTAGAAATCTGGAGGTTGACTTCTGGGAGCCATGAGGGAGCAGAAGAGCATATTGTGATGACTCAGGTGGGCCTGGAAGGGGTGGGGGGAACTAAAAATAAATAAAACTAGAGAAACAATATAGTGGAAAACCACTTTGGACTTGGATCCAGGAGACTTGAGTTTCAGTCCCAGCTCTACCACTTACTAGCTACGTAAACTGGTCAGTGCATTTCACTTTAACACACTTATTGGGTGCCTGATCTGAGGAAGTCCCTCAACTCTTCAGAAATTGAGTCTCTTCATCTATAAAATGACTATAACAATTCTTATATTGATTACTTCTGAAAGTTGTGGCAAAAAGGATTTCATATGTCTCGAAGTGTTCCAGAAATAGGAGAAAATGGTATTAGTATTGGGAGTGCATAGTACAGAGCTCCTTAGGAAGTTTAAAGACCATCTCCCTTTATTCAGAAATACTTCAGTTTCTTTTATTCAACCTTTTAATTGATATGTCTTCTTTCCTTTTTTTAATAGCTTTTTATTTACAAAACATATGTATGGGTAATTTTCTTTTTATTTTTTTTTCTGGTTCCTCAATTCTTTTTTTATTTTTTTATTTTTAATTTTTTTAATTTGCATGAGTAATTTTTTTATAACATTATCCCTTGTATTCATTTTTCCAAAATTTCCCCCCCTCTCTCTACTCCCTCCTCTAGATGACAGGCAATCCCATACATTTTACATGTGTTATAGTATAACCTAGATACAATATATGTGTGTAAATCCAATTTTCTTGTTGCACATTAAGTATTAGATTCCGAAGGTATAAGTAACCTGGGTAGATAGACAGTAGTGCTAACAATTTACATTCATTTCCCAGTGTTCCTTCTCTGGGTGTAGTTGTTTCTGTCCATCATTGATCAACTGGAAGTGAGTTGGATCTTCTTTATGTTGAAGATTTCCACTTCCATCAGAATACATCTTCATACAGCATTGTTGTTGAAGTGTACAGCGATCTTCTGGTTCTGTTCATCAGTTCATGTAAGTCTCTCCAAACCTTTCTGAATTCATCCTGCTGGTCATTTCTTACAGAGCAATAATATTCCATAACCTTCATATACCATAATTTACCCAACCATTCTCCAATTGATGGACATCCATTCATCTGCCAGTTTCTAGCCACTACGAAAAGAGCTGCCACAAACATTTTGGCACATACAGGTCCCTTTCCCCTCCTCAGTGTTTCCTTGGGATATAAGCCCAATAGCAGCAATGCTGGATCAAAGGGTATGCACAGTTTGATAACTTTTTGGGCATAATTCCAGATTGCTCTCCAGAATGGCCAGATTCTTTCACAGCTCCACCAACAATGTATTAGTGTCCCAGTTTTCCCACATCCCCTCCAACATTCATCATTATTTGTTCCTGTCATCTTAGCCAATCTGACAGGTGTGTAGTGGTATCTCAGAGTTGTCTTAATTTGCATTTCTCTGATCAGTAGTGATTTGGAACACTCTTTCATATGAGTGGATATAGTTTCAATTTCATCATCTGAGAATTGTCTGTTCATATCCTTTGACCATTTATCAATTGGAGAATGGTTTGATTTTTTATAAATTAGGATCAATTCTCTATATATTTTGAAAATGAGGCCTTTATCAGAACCTTTAACTGTAAAAATATTTTCCCAATTTGTTACTTCCCTTCTAATCTTGTTTGCATTAGTATTGTTTGTACAGAAACTTTTTAGTTTGATGTAATCAAAATCTTCTATTTTGTGATCAATAATGATCTCTAGTTCTCCTCTGGTCATAAATTCCTCCTCCACAGGTCTGAGAGGTAGACTATCCTCTGTTCCTCTAATCTATTTATGATCTCATTCTTTATGCCTAAATCATGGACCCATTTTGATCTTATCTTGGTATATGGTCTTAAGTATGGATCCATATCTAATTTCTGCCATACTAATTTCCAGTTTTCTGTATGGGTAATTTTCCATCACTGACTCTTGCAAAATCTTCTGTTACAAATTTTCCCCTCCTTCTTCCCCACACCATCCCCTAGATGGTAGGTAGTCCAATACATGTTAAATGTATTAAATATGTTATATATACATGTTAAATCTAATATATGTATATGTATTTGTATAGTTTTCTTGCTGCACAAGAAAAATCAGATCAAAAAGGAAGAAAAAAATCTGAGAAAGGAAACAAAATGCAAGCAAACAACAACAGAAAGTATAAAAATGCAATATTGTGGTCCACACTTAGTTCTCACAGTCCTCAACCAGAGGTATGTAGACAATTGGAACTGGTCTGAATCATCTCATTGTTGAAGAGAGTCATGTCCATCAGAATTGATGATAGTATAGTCTTGTTGCCATGTACAATGATCTCTTGGTTCTGCCTGTTTCACTCAGCATCAGTTCATGTAAGTCTCTCCAGGTCTCTCTGAAATCATCCTGCTGGTCATTTCTTATAGAACAATAATATTCCATAACATTCATGTACCATAACTTATTCAGCCATTCTCCAATTGATGGGCATCCATTAAGTTTCCAGTTTCTACAAAGAGGGCTGCCACAAACATTTTTACACATGGGGCCTCTTTCCCTCCTTTAAGATCTCTTTGGGATACAACCCCAGTAGAAACACTGCTGGATCAAAGGTAGGCACAGTTTGATAGCCCTTTGGACATAGTTCCAAATTGCTCTCCAGAATGGCTTGGATTCTTTCACAACTCCACCAACAATGTTTCAGTGTCCCAGTTTTCCCACATCCTCTCCAACATTCATCATTATCTTTTCCTGTCATCTTAGCCAATCTGACAGGTGTGTAGTGGTATCTCAGAGTGGTCTTAATTTGCATTTCTCTGATCAATGTGATTTGGAGCATCTTTTCATTTGTCTACAAATAGTTTCAATTTCTTCATCTGAAAATTGTCTGTTCATATCCTTTGTCCTCTTTCCTTTTGTGAGTTTGCCCTAAAAACACCCTGGTGATCTAGAGGATATGTAGAGACTAGAAAAGAGCAGAAAGAAGATGATAAATTTAGGCAGCCATATGCATTTTATAATATTTTTTTCAATTTTACATATAAAGATAGTTTTCAACATTCAGTTTTGTAAGATTTTGAGTTCAGATTTTTTTTCTCCTTTCCTCTCTTACCTGATTTATCCCCAAGACAGCAAACAATCTGATATAGGTGATACATATACAATCATTTTAAACGTCAATTTGTGAGCAAAAAATCAGAACAAAAGGGAAAAACCATGTGACAGAAAAAAAAAAAAAAAACAGGTTAAAATACTATGCTTTGATCTGCATTCAGTCTCCATGGTTCTCTCTGAAGATGTGGATGCCACTTTCCATCTCAAGTCTATTGGAATTGTCTTGGGTCATATTGAGAAGAGCTAAGTTTGTCACAGCTGATCATCACACAGTCTTGTTATTATTGTGTATAAGGTTCTTCTGTTGTGTTCACTTTATTCAGCATTAGCTCATGTAAGTTTTTCCAGGCTTTTCTGAAATCATAGGCAGCCATTATGGAAGCAGCACCAGAAGAAACGGAAAATTTCTTGAGGAATCTATAGGAATATCTATAAACTCAGCTATCAGCTATCACACCTTAGTCAAGGAGATAGCCCTGGCACTGAAGGCAAAGGGCCTTGGACTGTGTCCAAGGGGTAATTCTTGTGCCTCAGCCAGCTGACGTGGCTTCAGTCCAAATGCTTTTCTTCTTGAAACCTGAATATCAGCTTGTTTGTGCTTGGGCTCACCTTGGTAGAGATAATTTCCCTACAGAGTTGTCACAAGTGAACTATCTTCATACATCCACTGTGCTCCATTTTCTATTGTGGCTATTGATATTCCTCAATGAAATGAAAGATTTCAGAGACCAACAATCCAGTCTAATTGTTTTTTTTCTTTTTTAAGCCTTTTACCCAACACCCAAACTAAATGAGGAAACTGCAGAGAAGAAAAATTATTTGTTAAAGGTCACTAGGGACACTCGTGCATAGAAGTGACTTGTGTCCAGCTCCTCCAACACAAGGAGGACAAATAACAATTTGAGGACATATCTGCTGCATCACAGATGTGGACATCTTCATGTCCACAGATCAAAAGGCCATCAAATGAACTTTGGAGAGGGTTCCTTGTGTTTGCGTCATGGTCCTATTTACTCCCTTCAGAACAAGTACAAGGTCCTGGAGGCAATTGGGTTTTTAGTCCCTAAGGCTCTATATTTTTCTTGGACAGATCAGCTTTCAGCTGCAATGCCTATTATCTTAGGGCCTTATTTAGGAATCGAAACAAAACCAGGCTTAATTCCTGTTTGTGTGATGGCCACATCCTTCCCACAAGAGTTCCTTCTACCTTAGACATGCACACTTCTCCCCCTACTGGCACAGTCTCTCACCCTCACACTTTCATGCTGATTTTTACATATGTTTATACACGTCTAATAATAATCATAATTTTTAAAAAATCATATTTCCATGGGGATGGAAGATTTACAAAGTCTGGATTAGGTAACATAAATATCATTATCCCCATTTTGTATATGGAGAAACTGAGACTCAGAAGCACTAAGTGACTTGCTGATGGTAACACAGCTTTATCATCTCCTGAACTGAGGCTTCCCTAAAGTAGAAGTTACTCTTCCCATGTGACAGAGGGAAAAAGAGACATCAGTCATTATATCTGAACTGATGACAAGGACCTTTCTAGAGTTGAAGAAAAATAGAAACGCGGATCTTTAAGCAAATTATTGTAATTAGGAATTGACACAGTCAGAGGAGGGAAACAAAAGGGAATAACCTAAGTTTATAGCTGGCCCAAAGCTAGGAAGATCTCAGACAATACATTACGACTAAGATGAAGGCGATGAGGACTAAATGTACAATTTTACACTTTAATGTCTGAGAGACATTATTGTTTATTCTATTGTTGGAAGATAGGGCTCACCCCAATACTGAGGTGAATTAGGCAAAAATGCCAAAATCTCTATGGTTCCCAGAGAGCTGTCTCCTAATCTTGTGTCTCTTGTGGCTGGCAGTGCTTGGTTCATTGATCTCAGTGCAGTTTATATATTTATACAATGTCTTTTATGACATGTGTCCCTACTTACTGGTCAATGGCATGGATCAAGTGTCTGTGCTCCCCCTCCTTACGTAGGCAGCCCAAATACCAGTCCATAATCCTAACCCAAACCCAGGAAATCAAGGGACACATTTTGAGTGCTTTGACTCAAAGCTTCCTGTTAGCTGCTCCTATTAGAAATCAGAAAGCATCTCCCATCTGCTTTCTTTTCCTTCTTTTGAAAATTTTTGTTTAATATTTTTATTCTGAACTTAAACAACTATTAAATGAAATAAGTATTTCCATGTATATTGTAAAACCAATTGTCTAGCTTGATCATATTTGTTCAAAGGATTCCATTTTTTCCCCTCCAACTGGAAATAGGAGGGAGAGAAGAATTTGAGACAGGGAGAGCCAATTAAAAAAAAAAAAAAAAAAAAAGGAAAGAAAAGAGAAAAAAGATATAGGGTCATCATTGTAGCATTTTTTAAAAATTAAAGCTTTTTATTTTCAAAATTTGTACATGGATAATTTTTTACCTTCACCCCTACAAAATCCTATGTTCTAATTTTTTCCCTCCTTTCCCACCATCCCACTCCCTTGGTCAGCAAGTGATCCAATATATGTTAAACATGTGCAATTCCTCTACATATTTCCACAAATATCATATTGCACAAGAAAAATCAGATCAAAAGGGGAAAAAAAAGAAAGAAAACAGAAGCATTTAAAAATATGTATATTAGAGAATAGAAGTTCAGAAAGAATCAGACAAGCAGAACAGCCTTGAAATTTTCATGTTGAATTCATTATATATTTTAGAAGGAAAATAATAGAGATTCACTCTTTTATGTACAGTTCTTTCTGTTCTATGTGTACAGGATTGGCATATCCATGGAAGATACATTTTTAATGTCAAAGTTCATAATAAAAAAATCCTTAATGTTGCTATTATTGGATACATTGTTAAACCAGGTTCTGCTCAACTTACTCCACATTAATTCACATAAGTCATATAATTCATATAAGTGTGCGTTTGGGGGATTTGCAATAATGCTTCTGTAAGTCAAAACCAAGCAGAGCTGCTGATTAAAAATGGCAAGTTGGGGCGGCTAGGTGGTGCAATGGTTAGAGCACGGTGCTGGAGCTAGGAGGACCTGAGTTCAAATGTGACCTGAGAGAAATGACATTAGTTGTGTGACCTTGGACAAGTCACTTAACTCTGATTGCCTCTCAGAAAAATAAAGGAAAGAAAGAAAAGGAAAGGAAAATAGGGAAGAAGGAAGGAAGGAAGGAACATAGGAAGAAAGGAAAAAAGAAAGAGGAAAAATAATGGAGAATTATTTGGAAAGTTCTGAGCCCTCAATAAAAGAAGACTTTGTTCCACCACTCCAGTCCTTCAATCAGAGAAGAGGCAATGAGGACATGGAGTGTGGAAAACAAAAGAGTCAAAAGATGATGAGATTTCAGATAATCAGGTTATCCTGAAGGAGATATTATGTCCCAAGGAGTCTAAACCTAGCAGAGTTGTTGATGGAAAATGCTGAGTAACCAATGTCAAAGAATATGCACTTTAATGACTTTTAATTTTGAATTTAAGTTCCAAATTAAACAAACCTTTCCATATACATTGTGGAATAGAAGATTATACATGAGTCTGAGAATTTTTTTTTTTTTTTTTTTTTTTTTAGAATCTGCTTTAAAAAATACACAATACATTCAACATGTAACTTTAAAAAATGTAGCACTCCTTTGATATTCTCTTCTCTGTTTTGGAGGCTGGGGGAAGAAAACCCTAGCCCAAGCTTGCCTCTCCCTCCTCAATCCAAAATGAAAAAAATAAAACAAAAAATTCCCAAATCTCTAGGAAACATTTATAATCAAAGAAAACAAATTCCCAACTCCCAATAACTTTCCACCAAGGGTATATTCAAGTTTATTGCAGCCACTACAATTATTCCCTTCTTTTTTGTATAAAATAGGTGTCTACAAGTAGGCTTGTGTGTATGCATTGTCTCAATAAAAAAGATGTTGCCTAAGGGTGACATAAATAGGTATTATTTAAAGATTGGCAATTTCTACAGGGAGTGGGAAAAGCAAAAGCCATTCCTACTCTCCCAGCAGGTTAAGTGGGGAAAAGAGAAGATAAATTTCAGGACAGCCACAACTACTGTCAAGAGGAAGATTGGATTAGAATTACATCTGTCTGGCACTCCCAATCTCTGATTTGAAGATACAATGAGCTCAGCACAAAGACTTATCTCAATAATTTGAGAAATATTAATTGCTCAATATAATAAAAACGATAATAATATCTAATTTACTAATTTAGTGCCATGCCAATTAAACTACCAAGTATTATTTTATAGAACTAGAAGCATAACAAAATTTCTTTAAAGACAAAAAAAGTCAAGAATCTCAAGAGAATAATGAAAAAAAAAATGAAGTAGGATCAGATCTCAAAGTATACTATAAAGCAGCAATTTCAAAACAATTTGGTTCTAGTTAAAAACAAAAAAAACAAAACAAACAAACAAACAAAAAACTTAGCCAGTGAAATAGATTAGGCACATAATATACAGAAGCCAATTAGTTGGGTAGCCTAGTATTTGATAAACATAAAGACTCTGGATACTATATTAAGAACTCACTATTTGATTAAAAGTGATGGTAAATGACTTGTTGGAGTCAAAATGGCAGCGTAAAGGCAGGAACTCATCCAAGTTCTTCCCTAAACCCCTCCGAATCCCTTTATATAATGACTCTAAACAAATTTTAGAGGGTCAAAACACATAAAAAAATGGAGTGGAATAATTTTCCAGAGGAAGACGAAGATCAGCAAGAAAGCTCTGTTGCACCAGGGTGGGAGTCCAGCAAATGAGGAATGGGCCTTGGGACTTTTGAATCATCAGCACTAATGGTTTCCAGACTTCTCAGCCCAGAAACAGCAAGGGCAGGAAGGGTTTGTTTCACTAGGGTGAGAGGACCTTGGGAAACCATCAGCAATAACAACATGTGGTAGCCAAGGGACGGGTATCTTCCAGAGTTTTTAGCCCATAGACCATAAAGGGGTTGATCAGCTGGTGAGAAGGAGATCTTTTACCAGTACTGGTGAAGTACTCTGTTGTTTTTGCACCAGAACTTACAGACCGTCCTCACAATTCCAGGGCAGAAAAAACAGCTTGTGGTCACTCAAGCACACTTTTTGGATCATACCACCTCTGAAGAACTAAGAACTTTCGGGACCCTTGAAGTGATGAAGTCTTGGATCACTAGATAGGTTGGCTGAGAAAGCCTTAAGTACTGATAAGATTATTTCCTGAGACAAGCTGAAAGGAGCATTGATGGGGATCAGCTCAATTTATATAGTCCCGCCCCCGGTGGAAGTTTGGGTAATCCTACTTTACTATCCAATTAGAAAATCAAGTTATATCAAAGCCCTGAGGTTAAATTTCTCCTATGAATCTGTCCATACATAGCCTATGCCATCTTTGCTTTTGGGTTAGCCCACCACAGCATTCTGTCTCATTGTGTCTTTCTCCTTGTTATAGTCAGTAGAGTACTCCCACCTCATGGAATATTCCCTATCTCCTGGTTAATTATGAGTTCCATTAGGAAACTTGTCTTTTCTATCCTTAATTGTTATAATCCCCTTCCTAGCTCTCCCAATTCTATTTCATAATAATCACTCCTGATATCTATTTAACCTCTTCATTTGTCTGTAACCTCTTCTTATAAAGCTATCTTTTGCCAAAAAGAAAGGCCATTGTGAATTCATCGGACCCCAACAATAGATGCCAGTTGCTTTCCTCAAACTAGTCAAACGGATCTCTGAAACAACTGCACAAAATCCCTGAAGCCTGGGACTTTAAAGTGACAAGGAAGATCAAAACACACATTTAGAAAAAAACAAAGTCAAAGCTCCTACATCCAAAGCCTCCAAGAAAAATAAGAATTGGTCTCAAGCTATGGAAGAGCTCAAAAGGATTTTGAAAATCAAATAAGAGATAGAAGAAAAATTAGGAAGAGAAATGAGAGTGATGTAAAAAAACAAAACAAAACCAAAAGCTAATGAGAAGAATGCAAAATTGACCAAATGGGAAAAGAGGATGAGGAAAATAACTCCTTAAAAATTAGAGTTGAGCAAATGGAAATTAATGACTTTATGAAAAACCAAGATACAATAAAACAAAACCAAAAGAATGAAAAAATAGAAAACAATGTGAAAAAACAGTCTGACCTGGAAAATAGATACAGGGGAGATAAAAAGTCTTAAGGAAAACTGTCCTGATAATTCTAGAACTAAGGGTAAAAGAGAAATTGAAAGAAAATCTACCTCTCATTTCCTGAAAAAAATCCCAAAATAAAAATGCTCAGGAATATTACAGCTAAATTCCAGAACTCCCATGTCTATGAGAAAATGTTGCAAGCATTCAGAAAGAAACAATCAAATATAGTGGAGCCATAGTCAGGATAATATAAGACTTAGCTGTTTCTACATTAAAGGACCAGAGACCTTGGAATATGATGAGCCATGGAAAAGGTGGAAATTCAATGAAATAGAGAACTTTTAAACATTCATGATAAAAAGAGCAGAGTTGAATGGAAAATTGGGCTGAGAATGAAGGGGATTATTTAAAAGTCAGAGGGAAAAGAGAAAGAGGAAATAAGAGCAGGGTCCAGAGAGTTAGGGAGGAGCTAGGGAGGTTCCTAGTCAAGATGTGCATTATATCTATGTCAGCAACTGCATGATAGAGCAGGAGGAAATAAGGCGTGCTAATACAGGATAATGAAGTTGTTGGTTCCAAAGATTTGTAGGGTGGGAATGTGTCTAGAGCGCCTGCTCACAGAAGAGCGGTCCTGTCTCTGATTTGGTGAGTTGAGTAGGCTTCAGTCATTCCAACAAGACAGGCCCAGGGATTTGTCTTCCCTGTGTGTGTGTGTGTGATAAGTTTGTCAACAGCAATAGGACAGAACCAGTTAAAGTTTACATTATTCCTGACAATAGATGCACCACATTCATATCAAAGTCAAATAGAAATGGGGAATCCTTCATGAGGATTCTAGGCTAATACCATGTAATAATTCAGTTTAAAAATGTAACATTATTTATATTTATATTTTTATTTGTTTTGCCAAATATTTTCTGATTACCTTTTCATCTGGCTCAGATTGCATTTGGTAGTGTTATTTGACTTGATAAAATTTCAAAGATAGGTTGGCCAGATGATGGAGGACCTTTTACTTTTCATTTAACCTCTGAACCTTGCAGGATAGTAGTACTTGCTGATTACAGTTACATATGTGCAACACTTGGTTATAATAACATTTTAGTACAACATTTAAACCACAAAATAGAGGTAAGGAAACATTTATTATAGACACGCCCTCCATTTATAACAATCCTGTTAGAATATTTATTTTAAGATTGGAGGAAATATATTGTCTCTAAGATATATTTGTAACCTTTTCTTCAGGTAATTTATACATATTCAGACAAGGAGGAGGATGAAGTTGGCCGGGGAAGCAGTTTGCTGATCTCTGTTTTAGATGAGAAGTCACAATCACCCCAAATCTTGTCCAAATCCTAGCCTAGCTCCATGTCCGTTTCTCATGGAACGTTGGACTTTTTGGTGGCTGAGACCATGCTGAGTTCACTGGAGACATTTAGGCAACTGTGGATATATCTGTTATGTCTGTGGATAGAAAGGCATTGATGGGGGGAGGGGAAGTTGGGGAAAGGGCAGAACTTTTCTTGGAACTTCCTGAGCTTGATCCCTCTCAGAAGATGCCGGTAGGACTAATGACTGTCCTCGATACAGCCCAATTCTACCTTTTGTAAAATGTAGTCCTTCAGGTCCTCACCAGCAAAATGTAAAAATAAAGAAATGGCAAAACTCCCCAGTCAGTGTCTGCCAGGAAAACCCCCGATGGGCTCCCAGCGAGTTGACTTGAACAAGAATGATTGCATTTTATCCTCACCACGAGAAGGCAGAAACCTAATTTGGGGCATTTCACAGATGACGCACGTTAAGTGATTTGCCAAATCCCAGTGTGTGGTTCGGTTGAATGTCCAGAACAATCCTGGGCCCCACTGGGGGTTTCTTGCATCTTGAAGATATTGACCATTTCCTTCCTCAGCTCATTTGACAGATGAGGAAACAGACACCCAGGGGAAAGTGACTTGCCCAGGATCAGTTACCAAAGCTGAAGCTGGATTGGAATTTAGGAAGATGAATCTTCTTCGTTTCCAGATCCAGCGCTCTCCGCTCTGCGGCGCTGCGCAACTGCCTATTCTGTGCGCAGTCGGTCCCTAAACCGTGATGGATGAATGAAGGTAATTTGTCTATTTCCATGGGCAACACACTCCTTTCCTAGCTCGTCATTCCAAACTTTTTTTAAAGCGTAGGGTGGGGAGAGGACCAAAATCGACAAATTATTTAAAATGCTTAGTTAGCCTCGCAGAGATACATGACGTCAGGTGTGGAATCATTCATTTTAAGGAACTCTGGAAACAGACTTCCGGTCCTTGGAAATATCCTGCGCCTGCGCAGAAGAGTGTAAAGGCACCCCCTGCCATGGAATGTTAAATCCGTTCGGAAAACAGACGCCGTTTCCTAGGCAACGCCAAACTGGCTTCCACTTCCGGCTTCCTTTGCTAGATTCCCCTCACACGCTCCTGCGCACGCGCTAGGCGGTCCCGACCGTTGGCTGAGGGGGAGAGTTTAAAATGCCTCGGCGCGCGGGGGCGGGACCTCGCTGAAGAGCCGGCCTAGAGGGCGGGGTTGGATGGAGGGAGAAGGACTCCGGCTGGGCGCGCAGGCCGAGCGGTCTCCACGACGGCTCTCCATTGGTCGGGGACAGGACAGTCTTCAGCGCTGATTGGTCAGTCTGCTCGGGGGCCCGCCCACCAGCGCCGACGCCGCGTCCGTGTCAGCGGGGCGGTGGGCTGGATCCACTCCCTCCCGGTTTTCCTCGTTTTGCCGCTTCGGTTCCCGCCCCGCCAACGGGTCGCAGCCGGCCCCCCGCCGCCGCCGGGTGATCCAGGGGGCCGGGGTGCCGGGAGGAGGTGCGCTGCAGACCGAGAGGAAAACGGAGGCGCGGGCCGGAGTGGCTGGCGGCCGGAGGCGCTCCGCTCGGAGGTAGGCGGGACGTCCCGCGAGGGCGCAGGACCCGGTGCTGCCCCCTCCGTCTTTATCCGGTGCTCTCTGTGTACCGGACCCGGGCTCAGCTGTGGGGGTGTGAGGAAGGCGAACCTGGGGGGTCCCCGTCTGAGCGAGGGGGAAGCCCCGGAGAGAGCGGGGAGAGTCCCAGGCGCAGGGACGGGCGGTGCGGGTGCTTCGGGTCCGGACTGCAGAAGAGGCCGGGGTGTGCCCGCTGGCGCGGGGCCTGGGGGAGGGGGCGGGCCTGGCTTAGGTCTCCTGCCGGCTTGCTGGGAAAGCCTCGTAAAGGCTGAGAGGTTTAGTATCCGCCCGGAGGGAGCTCCCCGCCTGCAGTCTCCCTCCACCCACATCGGTCGGGATTAGCTCGGTCCCTCCCGGCCCAGAGTTCTCTTTAGTCCAGTTCTCTCTTCCTTGTGAAAAAGAACTTCGGCCTCTGCGCAGAGGCGGCCCCTGAGAGTGACCGGGCTCCTTAAACCTACTGACCGGGAGCCCTCCTGCCCAGGGAGTGTCTGTGTGAGCCCGGCTCTGGCAGCGTCCGAACCAGGGCCGCGGGCTCCGAAGCTCAGTCCCGGTGTTGGAAACCTTTGCTGTGGCCACACTTCCCGACCCCCTCACGTCTAGTTACGCGATCCCACGGGGTTAAACCCCGAGTTTGGCAAGTCTGTGGATTGTTCGGGAAGTTCGTGTCTTGTGGGATTTGGGAGATTAATAGGTTGATTCTTCTGAGTTTTCTGGTAAAAAAAATCTTTGCTATGTAACAATGATGGTTTCATGGATGAGGAAAGAATGTTTGCTAAGATGCATCAGTGAGAAGGGACATCTTGCATCTCCTTGTTTTCCTTAGCGTTCGAGGCAGCTAGCGCGTCCTGTCAGACCCGGATGGATCCCAGGTAGGTGTGTGGGACCCCGCCGCCGTTCTCACTGTTTGCCTCCCCTGCTCATTGTCTGTTTCTACTCTTTTTCCTGAATTCTGCTGTTGTCGTATGTAAGAACTGGTGGGTTCTGGATTAGTTTAAATCTTGCTGCTTTATAAAAGCTTCTCCTTTGGGAGGGTTAGTTCACTTGCCCCTTTTCTGAGATTTTCCGAGTAAAGCCTTGCCCCATTTTCGAAGGGGTAGTGGGCTTCCTCTCTGCCATCCTGATGCCCGACACGTGCAGTGCGAGGTCAGACAACGCTGGGTAAGAGGAGGTCTGCACTACTCATAGATTGGGAAGGTTCCTGGTGTTTCCAGTGAGGGCTGGGGCTCCCTGCGGGGGTCCGCCCGAGACCAGGCTCTAGCTCACCGCTTGGACACGTGAGGTTCGTTGGGGCTTCCTCATCCCGGTCGCTTTTTTGGGACGTTCACCCGTGTAAGGGACTGGAGGTCAAAAGGGAGACCAGGCAAGTTGTAGATCGGGGGTCGCCTGAGTGTTAAACCTGTGGGCACTGAGGAGGCCCGGGATGCAGCCTCGCTTTATATCCAGAAAGCTCGTCTGAAGTCGCCCTCCTCACTCTCCCTTCCAGAGCCCTCCCTGTCCGGTGGCGGGGCGGTCCAGACGACTGGTCGTGGCTCGAGATGGTGGATGACCTGGGTGACTTGGACGTCTAACCAAGCTCCAAGTGCTCCCCAGCACCTGCTTCATCTGCCTTCATGGCCGTTGGAACAGACTGTTCTCATCCACCTCTTCCCCCAGGATTTATATGCCCGGGATAGACACACCCCTAACTCACCGTGGGGTCTGAGCCCCCTTGGTCGCCCGCCCTCAGTCTGCTTTGGCTTATCTGCACCTGCTACAGCTTCTTATATCACAGCAGAGAGTTAGGTGGATGGGGGTGGGGGCAGGTGGAAAGCAGCCCCGAAAAGGGCCCAGCAGCCTTCGCGTCAGAGGCGCTAGTCTTCCTGAACACTCCACCCCGGCTGCAAGCCAGCTGGCATGGGCTTGAGAAGTGAGAGAATTGGGGGCCACACGGCAGACAGTTTTTCTAGGAATTTGGTTCAGAAAGGGAACCATGGGACGATGGCTCACAGGAATGATGGAGTCAGGTGAAGATTTCATAAGTGAGGTTGTGGACCGTGGGGAATGAGCCAGGAGAAAGAGAGAGGAGAGGAGAGGAAGAACTGTTGTGGGGACCATCTCACATTGGTCTCCTGAAGGAGAGATGCTCCTTGGCGAAGGGGGAGAAAGTGAAGGGCACTGTGTTTTGCCAAGTCTCACACTCCCAATGGATGACCCTATCTGTGGACCTTCTATGTTACATATTAACCAAAGACACAAAAATACACATTCTGGGAGAAGTGAGACGCCACCTGACTGCTCTGTGAATGGTCACATTTGTGGAACCGGGCAAGAAACCCTAGAAAGAGATTGAAATGTTAGGGCTAGCCTTGGGGGAAATAAAGGTTTGGGGACTGCCAAGTAGAATGGGTTATGTCTGTCCTAAGGGAAAGAGTTCTAACTCTTGGGACATTATGTTTCTGGGACGGGTATCTGTAGATCAGTGGTAGGAGGAAGACAACGTCTTGGTTTAGGAAGATTTCTTTGTGAATGTTCTTCCTGTATCTAGGCTGGAATGGTTTTTTTGTTTTTTGTCTTCCTCTCTGTCTCTTGAGAAAGTAGACTTTTCTAGTAATGGTGATGAGATTGGCTCTGTCTCTCTTCTGTGGGGGTCGCCTCTATATCCATTTAGACCCACAGAAAGTAGGGAAATACATATCAATTGTTCCTGTCTCCTCAAAAAATCCGAATCATGCCATGTAACGTATCACAGCCTTCAATGTTCATAAAAGACAACTGTTTCCATGCACGGACAGGGATTTTTTTCCCTTCCCTTTTTGTGAGAGTTTTTTGACTTGAATCCAGCTCTGGCTCCTGGACCCCTCAGGTGTAGACCCCTGGCTTTCTGGACTCTGCCACCTGTCTCTTGATTTCTCAGTATGTGGGAAGAATTGGAGACTACATTGATCAGCTGGTTTCTGGCTTCAGATTATCTTTGTGCCAGATGTTCTTGGTGTAAGGTTGCTGAAACAAGACCCCAGAGGGCTGATCAGCTTTCTGGTGCCCCCCCCTCAACCTCCAACTTCCTCATTAAAGCCCTAAGTAGAAGTTCTTGGAAGGGCATCTTTGTGCAGCCCAATTTGTAGCCAATCCAAGCAGCTAATTTGTAGAGCTAAGACACTGTGCCAGGCGAGCTCTAAGGTGCTGTCTCTTCAAGGGCCTCGTGCAGACTAGAGAACGGCCTCTGAGGTGAGTTAGAACAAAGAGAACTAGGCAGATTTAGGCTTAACTGGGTGAATTCTGATGGCTTTATCATTGTTGGGTTCCTTGATTGCAACTGGGAATTCTATGGAAAACTCCTCTGCAAGAGAACTAAGAGTTATAGAAGTAGGAAAACTAGAACATTCTGTTGATGTCCCATTGTTGAAAGTAGAAATAGAAGAGCTTGTTTATGGTTTTCCATGTTTTCACCCATTGACTTTATAGTCTCATGATGCTAGCTAACCAGCTCACTCTTTATCTCACTTTGAGTAACTGGTGTTTTTTGTCAAGATGGTTTTTTAGGAGTTTTATGGGGAAATGTCCTATAGACTGAGCATCTTTATTGCATGTGTGGGGACTAGTATGGGATATTTCTGCTGAAAAACATTAAAGCTTTAAATGGGAAGTTGTTTATGATAACCTTTGGCTTGGTCCAGAGCTTTCTTTTTTTGGGGGGGAGCGGGGTTCATCTGTTTTAATATGTGAGAGTTGTTTTTCTTGGGTTGGTCAAACTGACTACATCTGAAGTCCTGTTTGGAGAGCATCCTATGATGAGGTTGGACCTTGTCGGCCTTCTCCCATCATGCTTCTCTGCATTTGCTAGGAGACTGATGAAAGAAGGCGTTCCTTGAGGTATTCAGGACTGTCATTGTTTAAAAATACTTACTAGAAGGGGCGGCAAAGTGTCACAGTGGGTAGACACCAACCCTGAAGTCAGGAAGACCTGAGTTCAAATCCAGCCTTAGACAATTAACACTTTCTGTCTGTGTGACCCTGAGCAAGTTAGTTAACCCCAATTGCCTGGGGATGGGGGGGGGGAACAAAACTTATTAGGGAAGAGAAATATGGGAAGAGGAAGGAATAGGAAGGAATCAAGAGCCTACTATGTTCCAAGAACGTACAAATACTACTTCACTGAAGCCTCACAAGAATCCTGGGAGGAGAATGCTGCTATTTTTGATCTTTTACAGTTGAGGAAACTGAGACAGAAGTTAAATAGTTTTCCTGGGACTCAATTAAATGTTGGAGGCTGGATTTGAACACATGGCTCTAGACCTAGTGCTTTATCTACAGTACCCACCCAGCTGCATATTACAAATCACCACTTTAGGGGACTTAAATAATTTAATCTGCTATTATTTTAGTGGTCCAAGAATTAATTAGTCCTTGCTCCTAGATGCTAGATCCAAGAATTTCAGAGATTCCAAGAATCTCTGGACATTTTTAAAAGCTAAGCATGTTTTAACCAAATTTACATTTATTTGTACTTCAATTAAAAGGGTTACTTCAAGCAAAATGGTATCTTTCAGCTTTCCTCCCTCAAAAAGAATGCTTTGGGATCCAACCCCAATGGGAGATGTCAAGTATTTACATCTCAGTTATTACAGGTAAGAAGTGTTATCCTTTGGTTCTCTTGATTGTAACTTGGAGCAAACCAAGTTAAAGAGGCTTTAGGTGTAGACTCTGACCCTGCTTTTCTGTTCCTCCCCTTCTTTGTTTTCAAAGCTCTCAGCTCATTTTTCATGAATCCCATTGTCTTGTCCTCTAAGAAACCTCTCTGGCTCTCCTGTTGGCCTGCTGCTCTCAGGTCCCTGCTAGGTTTTTAGTACTTTGTACTCTCAAAGCACAAAATGCTCTCTTCTTGAAAGGAACTCAAGCTAGGGAAGGAGAGAATATAAAAGCTGTTGGGGGGAGGGAGGACAGTTCATTGTCTCGGCTTCTTTGTGGTTGTACGATATGTGGGTTTTCTGAAAAGAGGAGCATCTGTGAGGACCTCAGGGAGAAGGGTTAAAGTCCTTAGGATTTTAATGAGGTCTTCAGGGAATGTGGCATTGGGATAAACGGAGAGGAAGAGGAGGGCATTTCTGACAAGGGGAATAGTATACGCTTGCTAAGCATGGGGCAGTGAGGACACTCTAACTGGAAGGGAGGAGGGTGTATTTGTTTTGGCCTGGTGGAAGATCTGGAGGGCTATGGTAGGCTGAGGAGCTTAGATTTGGGGAATGAGTTTATGAAATGGAGAGAGCAATGTTAGGAAGGTCAGTCTGGTCTGATTAGTCTAGGAAGGGCGACCTGGGGATGGGAGGAAACTGGCCAGGTGATGATTGGATATGAGGTGATCAGCCCTGTCAGGGAGTTGAGGCAGTGTGGAATGACAAAGGAGGGAACAGAAGGGGGATGAAGCTGGGAAATACCTGGAGATGACACTAGGATTCTGAGCCTGAGCAGTGCAGAGGGAGGGGGAGGAGTCTTCTCTTTGAAAGTGTGGTTGGATATGTTGAACCCGAGGAGAGCTATCCAAGTGGAGGGATGTACTTACCAAGCTGTTTGGGATTTGGGACAGGAAATAGAGGTTAGGAAATGCTCAGCTGAGAAAGGATAGTGTAAGCCCCATGAGCAAAAGGAGAAAAGTCAAGTTGAGTCTGTTGTGTTGAGGTCATGGCTTGACATGCAGCAGGAAGATCAACGGGTGGAGGCAGTGATTGGGTTTGGCCATGGGGCCTTTTTTGGTTTTCAAGAGAAGACTCAAGTTATTGTGGCAAGAGAGCAATGAGAAAAGAGCTTTTGGAGGGGTCAATCAGGTCAAGTGAAGGTTTTTTCCACCATGCGGAAGTCTAGACTTCATAGTGCCTAAAAATATATTGCGAATTGTGAAGCTCATGTAACAGATCTCATTCAAAACATAAAGCTCAAGGTAGCAAATGCATTTCCATATTTTACAGGAATCCGAAGCTTGTGGTGACCGAGAAGGCCTTGCGGCTTGCTTATCGTCAGGCCAAGCAGAATGACCCAAATTTGTCGTGTTTTTTGCTGGGGACTCTCTTAATAGATGAAGGTAACACTTCAGAACAATCCAGCATCTGGGGCTATGACTAGTGTCTTTGATGGGCTTTGGTGAAGGTTCATTCTGGTTTGATTAACTGCTGAGCTCAACACCGCTTCACTCAGTCTTTCCTCTTGTCTCCTGCCCTTATATTCAGGGACTTAAGCTCACCTACTGATACTCCCTCAAACATGGTAGATTTTCAGCTCTTCCACTTTGTCATTTCCCGTGACCCACTTGCCATCCATCTCAGATGGTGGTGCCCTTGAATTTGCTACCATGGACAAATATTCAATTCCCATTTTCATGAATTCTGAGACTGGGCTCTTTGCTCCTCATCTTTTATCATTCCCGTTTCCCCTCTGCCTTTTGACCCCTAACCTTTACTCAACCTCCCAGTAAGCTGCACACTTTCTGCCCCTCAGGCTTTTCCCAGGTGCTCTCCTTCACTCTGAGTATGCTTTTCTCCCTTCCTCTGGACCACATGATGAAGCAGCCCAACTCTGCATTCCATACTGGAATTCCAAAACGGATTGTCTCTGCCACCTGCTGCCTTGGCTCTTGGTCTATTCCTGAGATGGAAAAAAATCATGAAATTGTGCTGACTGATCCACTATGATTTATGTTATATAATTTCAACCGGGCCCTTCCTGTGGTGAGAAATCCATTTATACTTCCCTCACTGCCTAGCCTCCTAAGGCTTCCCTCCACAGCCTCTCAGCTGAGAAACTTGCCTCCTATTTCACTGAAAAGATGAAGACATTTGCTGTGAGCTCCCTTGCTTCTCCTCCTCTCATCACAAAGCTGCTTTCCCTCATAGCTTCATCCTTGTCTTATGTGAGGAGAGTGACCTTCTTGCCAAAGCAAGCTCCTCACAGATACTCGGAAGCCCATTTCATCCTGATTTCTCCAGAAGATTGGCCCTTCTCTCAGCTGCACTTCAAGTTCTCCTTGACTATGGACTCTTTTTTTGCTTCCTATAAATATGCCCATGTCTCCCTATCCTTAGGTCACCCCATCTTCAGAAAACCCTCACTTACTCTGTATCCTCCCTAACTCTTGTCCCATATCTCTCCTTCCTTTTGTGCCTAAACTCCTGGAGATGCCAGATATCTACACTACTTCTTATTCTCTCCTAAACCCTCTGTGGTCTGGCTTCTGACCTCATGTTTCAAATAAAACTGCTCTTTCCATAGTTATCAATAATTCCTTAATTGCTGAATCTAATAGCCCTTTCTCAATCTTTTTCCTTACCTCTCTGCAGGCTTTGAAACTCTTGATTATCTTCTCTTTTTGTTCTCAATATTTTTGTGATACTTCTTTCCTCCCACTTTGACCTCTTCTTTTCCATCTTTTTTTGGGGTTTCACCCAGATCACCCTCACAAACTCCCAATCTTACTCACTAGCAGGGCTTTTTAAACTTTTTCCACTTGTGACCCCCTTTTTTTTTTTTTTTTTTAAGTGACTCATAGACATATAAAGTAGGTATGCATATCAAGCATTGGCAATAAATCCTAATTTTTTGACACCTCCCCCCCCACCTTCGGCTATGATTTTAAGAAGCTGGGTTACATAGTCTCTTAGTTGGGGATCTTACCAGTTCTCAGTAATTCCAATGCTCTTGAGGCTCAAATTGATTTCTCCAGACCTGATCTCTCTCTTGAATTGCATTATGTCAATACTCTTGGACATCTTAAACCATATGACCCACAGTCATCTCCAGTACAACATGCCCAAAATAGAATTTGTGATCTTTTCTCCAGATATTCCTCTCGCTGTTTCAGGCACCCATCTCACCTTCTCAATCATCCAGCTTCCTAGTCTTGATGTCCAAATCCTAAACTCCTCAATCCCTACTCATGGCACATATCTCACCACCAGATGAGATGTCACCAGAACCTTCATTTCCCCTTTACCAGTATTTCATCTGTGTCCTCTTCTCTCTGATGCAGCCCCTTAGCATCTCCTGCCTGGAGCAGCTTGGTGATGGATTCCTGCCTCAGTTCTTACCTCATGACAGTTGGTCTTTGATTCAGCTGCCAACATACCCTTCCTAAAGTGCCATACTCAGTTAACTCCAGAGATTTTCCTATTACCCTTAGTATTGAATACAGAATCTTCTGTCTGGACTTTAAAACATGGTATAACATTACAACACATTGCTTTTCCAGAATTCTCTCACTTTACGCTCTCCCCTAGTATTCTGTAATCCATCAACACTGGTCTGTTTGTTGTCCCTTGAACCCATTGCATTCCCTAACTCTATTTTTCCTAGCTCCTTAACTGACCCTGTACCTGAAATGTTCTCCCTCATTTCTGTCTCCTACCTTCCTTCCAGTTTTAGCTGAGATCCCAAGTTTTGGTTTATTTTCCCCTGGCCTTCTGTTGAATGTAATTTTTATTGCATCATGATTTAAAAAAAAAATTAATTTACTATTTCTGCCTTTCTGCATTTAATTTTGAGGTCCTTATGTCTTAATATATAGTCAGTTTTTATATAGGTTCCATGAACTGCTGAGAAGAAAGAGTATTCCTTTCTGCCTTCATTCAATTTTCTCCAAAGATCTATCATATTTAACTTTTTAAAAATTCTTTTTACCTCCTTCTTTCTTATTTATTTTGTGATTAGATTTATCTAGTTCTGAGAGAGCAAGGTTGGGGTCTCCCACTATTATAGTTTTGTTTTCTGTTTCTTCTTTCATCTGTCTTACCTTCTTCTTTAGGAAGTTAAATGTTATACCACTTGGTGCATATATGTTTAGTATTGATATGGCTTCATTATCTATGGTACCCTTTAGCGAGATATAGTTTCCTTCCTTATCTCTTTTTAATAGATCAATTTTTGTTTTTGCTTGATCTGATGTCAGGATGGCTACCCCTGCTTTTTAAAAAAATTTTATCTGAAATATAATAGAATCTGCTCCAGCCTTTTATCTTTACTCTAGTAGGTATCATTCTGCTTTAAATGTGTTTCTTGTAAACAACATATTATAGAGTTCTGGCTTTTAATCCTGTCTGCTATCTATTTCCACTTTATGGGAGAGTTCACCCCATTTACATTTACAGTTAAAACTACTAATTCTGTATTTCCTGCATTCTTATTTACTCCCAATTATACTTTTCTTTTTCCTTTTCCCCTTTCCTTCCTCCCCAGTATTTTACTTATGAGCACCGTTTGCCTCAAACTGCCCTCCCCCTTTAGAGCCTTTCCCCCTTTCTTATACTTTTCCCCCTACTAATTCTGTTTTCCCTTCTATTATTAACCTACCCCTTCCCTTTTCCCCTTTCCCCTCCCACTTTCCTATAAGGTGAGAGAAGTTTATCTGTGTAACCAAATATGTCTAATATTCTCTCTTTGAATCAAATCTGGATATCTCAAGTTTTGAAAGAGATTCCCCCTTTCCTTCCTATTCCCTCCCTCCGTTCTCCCAGCTATTGAAACCTTCTCTGCAACATTACCTTCCATGCACCTTCCCTCTTTCTTGTTTGTATGTAATTGGTCAGTGTTCTCTCCCCCATTGGATTGGGAACTCCATGAGGACAGGAATTGTTTGTTTCTTTGTATTCTCTGCACTTAGCACAATGCTTGGTACATGGTAAGTGCTTAATAAATGCTTGATGATGATGATGGTGAGATGGCAGTTCCATGGATTAGCATTGTGAACAAAATTTTGGATTTTTTAGATGAGGAAGGTGTGAAGCTGAAAATAGACCGCTTTGATCCTGGCCGAGAAGTATCTGGATGTCTCAGAAAAGTCCCTACTGCTCCTTTGCCCGGAGACTTTGTGATTCCATGTACAGTTAACACAGAGGGACTTTGCCCCACAGATATGATCATCCACAATGCTGAAGATTTTAACTCAATCTTTAAGGTGAGCTGCTGTTGGTAATATATGATTATAATTATATATGGTCCTCTGATCCCTGAATAGTAACATGGGAGCTTAACCCTTTGAGGTAAGGACTGGGTTTATTAATAGATGGGATATCATCTGGTATCTTATTTCAAATAAGAACCAGGGCTTTTTTTGTTCCAGTTCTCACCAGGCAGACCCTAGAAGTTTCTAAGACATTGATAATTGATCTTATGTCCTGTAGCACACAGAGCTGCTTTTTTGTAGCTTGACCTTGTCCTTTTTAGTAAGTATGTTCATCTCCAATTAAAGATGGGATCTAGGATTTTACTAGTGTTGCTTTTTTTTACTGATGCTGATGGCAGCCCTTCTCCCACATAGTTTATGTTCTTTGTGGCTGAGCAGATCTTATCATTTTGCCCCAGTTTTAGTGATGAGTTTCTGCCTTTAGTGTGATGGCCCCAGACAACAGAAATGGCCTATCCCTGATATCTCCCCAAAGCCTTCCTTTGGTTGGTTGGTCCCCTTGTAGCATCCAAGGAGAAATCAACCAGAGTTTAGAGTTTGTCTTTTTAAATGTGTATGTTTTCAATCATTGATAATTTAGCTGAGGGTGAGAGGATGCTGTCCTTCATCTTGGAAATTACTTTGCATATGCTTACTAGTTCTGTTTATGCTTGTCTTGTTACCCTTCCCTCCCTCTCTTCCCCAAAGAATGTAAGTTTGTTGAGGGCAGGGACTGCTTTATTTTTGTTTCTGTGTCCCACCTTGATAAATAATTCAGTTAATGAGTGGAATTAAATGGAACTAGTCCTCCTAGGAGATAGGATTTCCTTTGTCCAAATTACAGCAGAAAAGCCAGAAAAATGGAAAGCACTTTTGGAAAGTGGTGAATAAGGCAAAGAACCTGAAGGGACTCTAGAGTTTGAGTCCAGGCCTTAGTACTGTGTAAGGAAGCTGACTAATAGTATGCATGAAGATTTCTATTAATGGAGAGCTCACTACCTCACTAGGTAGTAAATTATTTTTCAGTGTCCACAAATCAGCTTCCCTGTAACTTGTAACCAGTGATACTACGCCTGTCTTTGGGAACCACACAGAACAAGTCTTATTATTTTCCACTTGAGTGCCCCTTAGGGCCTTGAAGAATGCTGTTGTGTCCTTTGCCAGGTTGGAATAGCCTCAGACCCTTCCCCATTCAGGTCGTCCTTTTTCCAGTATGTTGATCTTATTTAAAATGTAGTGTCTCTGACTAACCCTGACCCTCCAGATGTGTCCTGACCAGTCCAGAGGACACTTAGTGAAACCATTCTCTGCTGAATTAATCAATGTAGAGAAGGGTTTTTAGGTGATGGAGTATCTAGGGGGAGATCTTGCTGGTGGCTGGCAGCACAGGAGACATGTTAGTGTTTGTTAACTGCAGTATTTTTTTGTCCCGATCCTCCTGGTTACAAGGAAGAAATGACAGAGAATTGCCAAGTGGTAGGCCCCAATTCGTTAGTGTTTCCTGATTGTGCTGGAAGTCATCACTCATGGCCAAGGAGAAGAGCAGCTCCCAAGTGCTGTGGGTAGACATTGATGGTGTGTTTTCTCACAGGCTCTGCAGCATCATTTGTGTGGCAAAGACTCTGTGGACTTCTGCAAGCTGCTCCCCTTGAGAGCCCGACTCACTTCCAGGGAACACCTGGACAATCTGCAGTTTGATTTCCACTGGGCAGCGGTGACTCCAGCCAATTCCTTTCGATGCACTCCTGTGAAGCCACTTCCCATTATTCCAACAGCTCTGGCAAGAAACTTGAACAGTCATATGAATATTGCTCAAATTCAGGGGACCTGTAAGTGTGGGTAAGTAATAAGTATATTCACCTGAAATGTTTGTGTTGTACAGGCTGCCTAAATAACTGGGGCAGTTTTTCTATAGTTAAGGCAACTGTGAAAGGTAAAGGGAAATTACCTCAATATGTACAAAGTTTGGTACAGGTTTAACAGTTATATATTTTATTTTTCCTCCAAGAAAAGTCAGGAATGGTAAAAGGATATCAAATTTTCTTCCAAGTAGATACTGCCCATATTCAGAAAATCATAGACTTAGGATTTGAAAGGAATCTCAGAAGGTGAGCTGGCAAATCTCTCTTCCAGAAGGACTTCTAAGTTTATTAGTCCAGCCCTCAGCACCCAACAATTCTGCCATTATTACTTAGCCTTTCTGCCCTGCTCTTGAGTGGTGTATTTGCAATACTTGGACTAGATTGGCGTGTTTGTAAAGGTTTCTGGGCTCTTTGATTACCTCTGAGTAAAACCAGCCTAGGTCCTAATCTGTTTAGGATACCCATCTTAATGGCCAAACTGACTTCAATGATGGGGTTTTACTTTTCTGAACTAGATAGTCACTCAGGATAGTGATGGGGAGAACACTATCAGCTTGCATCTTTTTATGGAAATGTATAAACTAGATACAATGAATAAGCACTGGAGCTGTGTTATTCCTTGAGATCCAGAACTAGAATTGGGAAGAGATCATCTTATTCTAGTGGTCCTCAAACTTTTTAAATAGGGGGTCAGTTCACTGTCCCTCAGACTATGGGAGGGCCAGACTATAGTAAAAACAAAAACTCACACTGTCTCCACCCCTCAGCCCATTTGCCATAACCCAGCGTGCGGGCTGTAATTTGAGAACCCCTGTCTTATTCCTTCCTGTTGGTCTCTGAACCTCCCTATTCTTTTACAGAAGGAAAAGCTTCCTTCAACATAGGAGAAGGGACTGGCCCACACAGGGAGTTGAGTAGAAATTCAGACCCAAGTCCTAGGACTCTCAACTTGGAGTTCTTTCTACTATTTTTCCATCTGTCTACTATTCTCTATCACACCCAGATTTCTAAATCATGTTAACCTGATTTGTTAGGAAATTAAATAGAGGCAGATAATGAGGGGCAAAATATAAAAAGATCTTATTTCCATCATTAGATAAGGAACATTCAAATGTATAAGAATAAGAGTCATTACCCAGTTTTTAATTGGCTTAAGAGACAGAAAGGCAAATTTCTATGGAAGAAACCAAGTTCTTAATAGCCATATGAAAAAATGCCCCAACTCACTAGAAATTAGAAAAATGCAAACTAAAGCTTCTCTGGATCATCTTTATACTAGTTGTGTTGGTAAAGTTGGCAAAAAAAGAAGAGTGACAAATGTTGAAGAAACTGTTAGAAAATAGCTCTCTTGGTAAAACAGTAGATGCGTGCGTGCCTTTTCCTTTTATTTCTCTGAGATACAGGCCTAGCAATGGTATTGCTGGATCATAGAGTGTGTACAGTTTTATAATCCTTTGGACATTGTTCCAAACTGCTCTCCAGAATGGTCCACCAACAGTGTATTAGTGTCCCTATTTTTGTATGTAGTGGACATAAAGCCCACTATTATAATGATTGTGTTGTGTGTGATTCAGACTTAGAACAGAATAACTCAAAACTTCTACAAGCAAAATCTCGAAGTAAAACTCAGCTTGGATACAAGTTCAATTAAAATTTTTGTAAGAAATAAAGCAAGAGTTAAAAAGAAAAAGAACTGAAAATTGATTTTATATAAAATACTGTTGTATGTATATGAAATGTTGTTTTTCCCCAGTTGAAAGTAAGCTTCGTGAAAGAAGAAACTTTCATTTTTGACTCTGTAGCCTCAGTTTAGCAAAGTGCTTGGAGCATTAGTAAATGTTTATAAAGCTTTTAAAAAAAGAAAAGAAAATGGATTTTGTAAATGAAATGAAAATGTGAAAAAGTTTGAAAAGAAATGAGAATTTTGAAGGAAAGACTGGGAAAAATTAAGAGCTTAACATAAAAAGTACAAAACCATACCCAAACAATGGACTCTTTTAAGGGAAGGGAAGAGAAGGGAGTAAGTAAATATTAAGTGCCTGCTATGTACCAGGTATTTTGCTAAGTCTTTAAAAAATATTTCCTCTTTGGATCCTCACAACAAATTTGTGAGGCAGATGTTATCCTCATTTTACAGTTGAGGAAACTGAGACATTGAGAGAGTAAGTGACTTGTTCGGGTCATACAGTTCTTGTGTCAGAAGCAGAACTTGAATTGAGATTTTCCTGACTCTAGGCCTAGTTTTCTCTCCACTGAATCATGTAGCTGCCTTGATAATTAGAATAGCCCAAATGGAATTAATATTTCCACAAGAGAAAAAGAAATTAAAAACAACAACAAAAAAAAAACCCAACACCAAAGATAAAAGACAAAACATTGAAGACAAAGTAGGTATTTACTATTAAAAGGCGGGGGAGATGGGGTACCCTGGAAAACAGATCAAGGAAAAATAATTAAAGATTAAGTACATTACTTGAAAGTTATGACCAAAATTAAAATTTGGACATCCCATCATATTTCAAGAAATCATAAGAGAAAATTGTTTAGATTGGTTATAATCATAGGGCAAAATAAAAGTAAGGAGAATGCATTGATCAACTCCTGAAAGGAACTTCCTAATAAAAATTCCCAACAACAGTGAAAAGGCCCCCGTGCAGGAACATGTGGTAAAGAGCAGAGAGTAGAAAGGAGAGCCTGGTGAAGAAGGAAGGCTAGTTGGCCCAGGTCCCTTCCCAAATGAAGGCCCCAGGAGGAATTCTCCAGGGGGAGAAGGGAGCTACATAGATTGAATGATATTCTAGGGCAAGAAGGGATCTAAGGCATGTGAAAAGCAGAGCTGAGAGACATCAAAGGAAAAAAATACTGGAAGCAGCCAGAAAGAAAGAATTTAAGTACCAAGGAGCCATAGTCAGGATCACATAAGATTGAACAAATACCACATTAAGGGATCAGAGATCTTGGAATACAGGTGTCCAAACTCTTCCCACTTACAAAGTTTCTTAGTGAGAGTGGCTATTTTAGACCCTCCTTTCTGGTTTATAGTTTGTTTCTCTCTAGTAGGTAAGACGTCTTTGTGGATAACAGTATATCCTAGTAGCTTTCATTTAAAAATGAAATAACTGTCCTTCTCTTTCAGGTATCTTACAATGGATGAAACACGCAAGCTGTTACTATTGCTTGAATCAGACCCCAAGGTTTATTCTCTGCCATTAGTTGGAATGTAAGTGTTGCATAATTTATGGAAAGCCATAGTTTTTGCCAAAACACATACAAGAAGCAGATGTACTCACTGCAAATAGTGGTTTAAGAAGTGCTCCTGATGGATTTAAAAGGAAACAAATAGCAGCAGCACATCAAAAGATTTTAGTTACCATTTGGATCGCTTTAATCCTCCTGGGTAGGGTAGAATCGGGAGATTCTCACAGGAATATATTCAGGAAAAATTTATTGAGCACTTACATAGCAGGATCTGTTGTATGTAAGCTCTTGGAAGGACATACAGGAGAATACAAGACAGTCTTTGCTCTTGAGATGATTTGTTATCTAGTTCAAGAGGAGATTGAAAAGAGAAGTAGAGAAGACAAACATGATGTCAGTGGAAAGAGAGTGTAGGGCTTGAAGTCAAGAGATGTAGGTTCAATAAGGTTTTGTAAGGGTCAATATTGAAAAATTATCCATGCATATGTTTTGAAATTAAAAAGCTTTAATTAAAAAATAAAAAAAGAGAGAGAGAGAGAGAGAGAGAGATGTAGGCTCAAATTCTGGCCCAACCACAAACTTTCTCTCTCAAAGATGCAAGCTCTAACTCTTTTAATACCTCTCTTCTTTTAAAATATTTTAAAATTATTATCAACTTGAAAACATGAACAAACAGAAGCATTTTCAAAACAAGGAAGAATGGAAAAGTAAGATCGTATATGAAACTTTGAATTTCTATTAAGTACAAATTGGGATTTTTGAAAGTATCTATAACATTTAATGTGGCAGTTCTCATACTATACTGCCTGCCTGTGTTCCCTTCTGAACATTTTTCTGCTTTCTTCTTTACAGTCTAAGAAATTCCAATGATGCTTTTTTTTTCTTTTCTTCTTTTTTTGGAGTGTTCTCGCTGTTGCTTTTCTCTTCTCCTAATAAAAGTCCTTCTGTATTACAAATAAGTTTCATCAAGCAAAAAAGATTCCTGTATTGACTGTGTCTGATGGTCTGTTTGTCTTTCTGCACTTTTAGCTGGGAGGTGGCAAGCCTAAATTACGCTGTCAGACTTGTGAATTGTGCTGGGTCCTTGATCTGCTTGGAGTGCTTTCTCTTTCAGAGTTGTTTTCTTTGTTGGTCTTATGTCAGTGTATAAATTGTTCTCCTTGCTTCCCTCTTGAGTCAGTTCATGCAAGAATTCCCCAGTTTCTCTGAACCCATGCCCTTCATCATCTGTGGCAACATACTCATGTTCTATCCCATTCATAGATTGTGCTTGCTAACCCTCCCTGAGTACCTGGGTTACCCGTAATCATAGGAAGTAGAGCCTCTCAAGCTCCTTAGGAGGGAGGCTGCAGAAGGGGTGCATGGCCTCAGCATCGGTGGGGCATTTCCAAAGGGCCTCCCAGAGTGGCCACACTGCAGTGCTCCCGGCCTGTCTGCCTGCAGCCACTGAGACCCAGCTCCAAAGTGGGCATAGCGCTCACAACGCAGACTTCATAGGGCTATTTCTGTGCCTCAGTGCTCCTAGAAATGTGAATGATCTGGCTGGGAGCATCTCTGGCTAAAGAAGCCTCCTGTGGGATGTAGTGGTGGAAGAAATCTTTAAGGACAGATGGGCCTGGATCTTTGTTCTGAAGGATTTGGGTGAAGAATTGTTTGGGTAGTGTGCACAGCTGCTCCCTCTGGTGGCTTCTGTGACAGCTCTAACTTGTAAGGGCCTGCTTTGAAGCTCCTTCACAAAAACACATCCTGGTCTGTGCTGCTCATGTCCTGTTTCTTTAGTTAGTAGCTTCCTAGTCCCATCCTTGCTCTTTTTCCTACTGGCAGGAGATGGCCATTAGGGGCTCCCTCCCTCTTTGATCATCAGAATGGGGTTCCAACATTTCCTTGTGTTAAGGACCTGTTGAGTCTTTGCTACTTTAGGATCTGTGGTTTTGTGGATTGGGGTATCCCATCTATACGTGTGGGTGGGGTTTGAAAATGGCTGTTACTGAATAATTTATTCCCAGTCAGCCAGAGTGGTGAGGCTGCCAGGGGGAGGCCACACAGCGTGCAGTGTGATTTTTTTTTTTTTTTTTTTAATCATTATTTATTAGATTCTGTTTGTAAATGTGTGAGAGAGAGGGGAGAGGAGAGGAGAGACAGAGATATTCTTCCCTTCTGTGTTCCCTCTACCCCTCACAATGAGGGAAGGGGGACTATAGCTTATTTGTGTTCCTGGGCACGTAGCAGAGTGCTTTGCACATCCTTCAGGCAAAACAAATGCTTGTTGTGTCTCATAAGAATTCTTTTTGCCCTTTTCCTTTTCATAGTTGGCTGTCTGGTATCACTCACATCTATAGCCCCCGGGTGTGGGCATTTTGCTTGCGCTATATGTTCAGTGCTGCAGTTCAAGAGAGGTAAGTGAGATTTTCTTGCCATCTGTTTGTGGACAGAATTTGCATTGGAAGGGAACTCTGTACTTGAGCAGGGCCTGGGCACTCCCTTTATACAGACCTGGTGCCGAGTCCTGATAATTCACTCCTTGTGTTCTTCAATCCAACGTGTGAATGGTAGGAGGGAATTTTAGGAGAGAAGTGATTGATCTCCTTTGGCTTTCGTATTGGAACCAGGTGTGAGATGGCAGAGAGATGGGGCTGATGTAGAATGTCATTTGCAGAAACCTGCCAGTCCTCTTAGATCTTCAAACAGTCCTTGGACACATGTTTGGCAAAGAGGTTGTAAGGCTAACTCGTCACTTTTTAAGTATTTAGACTCCTTGCTCTGGAACGTTGGTTTTCATAGATCAAACTTCCGTGTGAAATTATTACCTCAAAATTGTGTTTTTTCTTTCATTCATTTCTTCATTTTTGCCACCAATAACTTACTTAAATTGTTTCAGATAGAATTATAGTAGTTGTTTGCAAAATCTTTTCCTTGTTTTTAATAATTCTAATTTTCTATCAAGTTTTTCTCTTTGCTCAAACAAGTTAACAGTGTAACCCACAGACTGTGATTCCAGAATGAATCCTACATCAGGATCCAGTTGTTTCCCTCTCTGTTAATAGATCCACTTTGGGGTTCTTTTGTGTGTGAGATGTTATTCAGTGTTTGCCATGTCTGACACTTGGAATTCATTTCTTTTTTTAAAATTAAATTTATTTTTTGTTATAATTTAAGTTCCAGACTATTTTCCTCTCTCCCTCCCCACCCCGAGCTATAGCAGGCCACCATTTGCTGGGGAAAAGGATTCCTTCTCTGGACTTACTAGCCAGGATGGTTTAGTCTGTTTATTTAGTCTGTTGTTAGGAGCATACATTGATTCAATTCTATTTAAATTTGCTTCAGGGTATCCTATTATCCTATATTATTCACATAGGTGGATGTTCTGAGTTAAAAGGATTCCTTTATTGGTAACTCTATGAGAAAAACTTGGAAATTTAGTGGACTAAAAAATTGATTATATGTAGTTGATCCGCCATCTCCACCACTGAAGCTTGTGTGGTCTTAAGCCAGTTGAAGAGAGCCAGATTTTCCAGAATGAGGCGGGGATGTCCTCTTCTGCCCTCTTCAGCTGGGTGGGGTGTTCAGGGCCAGGCCTCAATTTCCAGGAAGCTAGGAGAAGGCTTTGGCAGAAATAAGTTCAAACCATGCTGTGTGAAGACTTGATGAAGCAACAAGGGATGTTTAGATTTGAGTGGCAAAAACTCAACTCAGGATGGAATCACTTGATTCTATTCATTGCCTGGAAAAGGAAGACAAGATGGAAGCCCCTGGACCATGGGGGCAAAGTTAGAGAGGGACAGAATTAGATCAGTGGAAGCAAAAGCTCCCTAACCGGCTTAGCCCAAAATGGGCCTGCAGGATCTTTGGTTTGTCAGTTCAAAGAATTTGGGAGCTTCCGAACATCTTAGAAGTAACTTAATCCCTCTCATTTTACTGATGAAGGAGCTGAGGCTCCAAGAAGCTTAAAAATAATTTTTATATTCTTTTAATCACTTTTACTAGACATAAAGAGATTAAAAATAAATTATAATTAGCTACATGAATGGTATTTCACCATCATCATCATTATCACCATAAATTATATTTCTTACTAGGTTGAAAACCATTAGAATTATGTGTAGTTTTCTTGGGGTATGTGATGTTTGGATGTGGTAGGGGTATAACTCCTAATACCCAGTAGGCCTAAAAAGGCAACCTTTACATTGGGCATGTAAAACAGTTGTTGTTGGGTTTTTTGTTTTGTTTTGTTTTGTTTTATTTTTTGGCTGAGTCAATTGGGGTTAAGTGACTTGCCCAGGGTCACAGAGCTAGAATTGTTAAGTGTCTGATGCCAGATTTGAACCCAGGTCCTCCTGACTTCAGGGCTGGTGGTCTATCCAGTGTAACACCTAGCTGCCCTTGTGTAAAACAATTTTAAATTGCCATTATTTAGCATATATTAAGGTCTGTTGAATAATGTCAGTTGAATAAATTACTCATGAAAAGTATAATAAGTATGTACAAATCCACTTTGAATTTTAATAACAATATTCATTCATTTTTATTAATTGGGTAATTTCTTCAGAAGTTTCCTGTATTCTTAAGCATACTAAATAAGTTCTAATCATATGATATGTTTTTTGTAGGGTTTTTTCCGAATCTGGGAGTTTTGTCATCATTCTCTACTCCCTGACACACAAAGAGCCTGAATTTTATGAGTGTGTTCTCCAAAATGGCCAGGGAAGTGACCTACGCTTTCAGTTACTAACCAACAGGGAGACCTTACACCTTTTCAAAGTAAGTGCTTTGGTTCCTTTCCATTGAAATTGTTCAGTCCTTTCAGCCATGTCTGACTCTGTGATCCCAGTAGGGGTTCTCTTGTCAAAGAGCTTGGACTGGTTTTCTGTGTCCTTCTCTACCTCATTTTACAAATGAGGAAACTGAGACACACAGGATAAAGTGACTTGCCCAGGGTCACCATCTGACTCAGGATTTATGGTAGTAGTTTAGCAACTTACACTTGATGTTTGGATCTTTTAGAAGTATCTTTGGTTTTAAATCAGTATCCTTGGCCATTCAGGACTCATGCATCATTGTTAAGCTCTCCATTTACGTTAGGTTTAATAGCCCTTCAGGGAGATGGTTGTGACCAGAACAAGAGCATCCTTGAGGCTGCTCTCATGGACCCTTGGCTTGGCTTTTTGAAAAACCAGGCCGGTGGCATGTATATGTCTGTGACATTGTCTGTTCTGTGGAGAGGACAGGCTACAGGGCCTGTCCCCCTCTGCCCTTCAATTGCTTGGATGGTATTGAAATACTTTCTATCAGCTTGAAAGAATTTTTTTTTTCCACTTGGGTCAGTTTGTTACTCAGCATAATTTAAACCCACATAAATCACAGGAATATCTAGTTAGAGCATGTCTGGAAGAATGGTGGGTAAGGTGGCAGCAAGTGCCAGCTTAGAGAAGAGCTGTCCAGCACCCCCAGCCCTTGCTTAGCAAAAGTCTGAAGTCATCCCCCAAACCAATGAGAAGCTGCAGCAAATGATTTCTTGGGCCCCAACACTGCACAGAAAGTCAGCAAATAATGCATGGGAAGGTAGAAAGTGAGCAACTAGCAGATTCAGTGCCAGTATGGACAAGCAAACCCAAGAGTCCCATCATCACCAGGGAAGACCCAGAGTTCTCTGGGCCAGAAATTGCCAGTGTAGAAGCTCTGAAACTGTTGGGAAGTAGCAGCTAACAGTACAGGTGTGATGAGGGCAAAAGTTGTGCCCTAAGATACACTAGAGGGCCCTAAAAAGACAGTGTTTGTAATCTTAAATCTGAGGGGTGGGAGTGTTCCCAGGAGCTCAGGGCTCCATAAAAACTGCCCAAAGGGACTCAGGAAAATGTAGATTGTCCACAAGAACCACACAGATCCCTAGATCAGGTGAACCAAGAGAAATACTTGAAACTCCTAAGGAGAGCATTAGAATTGCGTAGAGAAAAAAGTGTTAAAGAGTTAAAGTGTGTGTGCACTGCGCGTGTGTATGTATTGTCTCTGTGTGTGTATAAGTGTGTGTGTATTTGCACATTTTCTATCTTCACTGTGCCCTCTGGTCCTGGGAGATCCTGACAACTTTAATGTGTGAATTCTTCGTTTCCAGGAAGGCCACTGATGTGTGAGTCTTCTCTCCTAGACATGCGTTCCTGGGTGTGCTCTTTACTAACAGGTGGTTCCTTCAGTCTCTCCAGCTTGCCTCTTCATGGAGCCGCTGCTCTGGCTAATATGGTCTCATTTCCTAGGAGCCCATAACTTGGGGAAAGTTCCCCACTTTTTCTCTACGCGATTCTAATGCTCTCCTTAGGAGTTTCAAGTATTTCTCTTGGTTCACCTGATCTAGGGATCTGTGTGGTTCTTGTGGACAATCTACATTTTCCTGAGTCCCTTTGGGCAGTTTTTATGGAGCCCTGAGCTCCTGGGAACACTCCCACCCCTCAGATTTTTAAGATTACAAACACTGTCTTTTTAGGGCCCTCTACTGTATCTTAGGGCAGAATTTTTGCCCTCATCACACCTGTACTGTTAGCTGCTACTTCCCAACAGTTTCATTTCAAACTGAATGTTCCACAGGTACCTGGAAGTCAGCTGGTCCAAAACAAGACCTATCTTAACTTCAAAGCTGACCCCTCAACTGAATTGTCTATCTCTAGCAAGGGCCTCAAAGGTGGGATGTTATTGAAAGAACATTCATATTTTCTCTCTCTTTCTCTCTCTCACACACACACATACACACCACACTCTCACCTCACCTCACTTTTTTTTATTTTTTTTATTATTTTTTTATAGCTTTTTATTTACACGATATATTATACGCCTTTTGTTTTTGCCCAAGATATTCTTGACTTTTTTTTTTTTAATAGTATTTTATTGGGGCAGCTAGGTGGCGCAGTGGATAGAGCACCAGCCTTGAATTCAGGAGGACCCGAGTTCAAATTTGATCTCAGACACTTAACACTTCCCAGCTGTGTGACCCTGGGCAAGTCACTTAACCTCAGCCTCAGGGGAGGGAAATAAATAGTATTTTATTTTTACAAATATATGCAAAGATAATTTTCAATATTCACCTTTGTAAAACATGTTTCAGATTTTTCTTCCTTTCCCCCCACCCCCAAGACAGCAAGCAATCCAATATAGGTTAATCATGTGCAATTCTTCTAAACATATTCCTATTTTTGTCATTCTGTGCTTTTCCTTCCCTCTCTCTGCACTTGCTGTGTCTGTCTCTCTCTATCTCTATCTCTTTTTCCCCTTCTCTCTGTCTCTCTTTCTGGGTGGCGAGTACTTGACTGCTTTTGGTTTCTCAGAGCCAGACCAAGCCTGTGACTCAGGGATGGTGGTGAAGAAGAGGAACACTCATTTCTTAGGTGGGAGAGCTCGTTCCCATCAGTCCTCTGTGTCTCAGACATAAAGCCTAGAGATGGATGTGACCGTGTTTCTGTTCTCTTAACTCCTGGCTTTTCCATTTTAGAATGTTGAGCCCTCCCAGAAGAGTGCTCTGCACTTTGAACTGAGTTCAGAAAACCCACCTGCAGAAGCGGCGTTCTTTAACCAAGTCTCCAGGAGTCATGCCATGAAAAGGTAAGGGAAGATTTTAGTGACCATGATATTAAAATTTCATATTGAAAAGTTCACGCCCCAAATCTTTCTTGTAAGGCTTTCCGATGAAAATGCTCCCATCACCTCGTAGATGTTTTGTAGATACGAATATGAATATATCATCTTTGTATATAGCAAGAGAAACCTTGATGGTTTGATGGAATGTATCTCCCTTCAGGCAGGCTTTGTGACTGTCCTCAGTGCACAGAAACTGAGTGAATGCTCCATAATGGATGGATGAATTGACTGATAAAAGGGCTTTTCAGTCTGCCTTGTTTATCATAATACACAGGAATGAGTATTTCTTGACTTGAATCTTTTGAACACTTCCCATTCCTACAGTTCCATCAAGTTCCCAAAACACTTTCCTCCACACAGACTTGTGTGTTTTATAGCGGGGCAATGAGATTGATGACATGGCCATGATCACAAATCAGTAAGAGTTAGTTTGTCTCAGTCTCAATTCAAATTTTAGGTGTTCCCCCCCCCTTTTTTTTTTTTTTTTTAAATATTAAAATGTATTCTTTCAGTTTGTTTGGGAAATGAAGATACTGCCTTTTGCCTAATTCTTTATAGGTATCCAGTCTCTGGTATACAGTAGGTGTTTGATAAATGCTTGCAGTATTCATTTCTCCTGGTTAACAGAGTTCCACTGGGGAACTTTTCCATGTTAATTGTTAAAGCCCCTTTCCTTGCTAACTATCTGCTCTCCCAAATTTATTTCATACTTAACCCCTCCTGGTATCTGTCTTACCTCTTCATTTTGTCTGAAACTTCTTCCCATAAATATATGTACCTTTTGACAAAGAAAAAAAATGTTTGCTTGCTTGACTTCTTGAGCAGGTTCTAGAAGGTCTAGTAAGGCCTCTTGCCCCACTTTTCTTTCAATATAATGTTCAGCTGGCCCTAACATCCCTCAGTACTACCCTACTACCCACAAGGAACAATCATTGGAGAGGATTTCTCGCTGCTTGTGTGATTGGGCTTACCAGTTGCGCCCAGAGCGCCCCTTGTGTGGCTGATTAATCTTTCTAATCTCCTTCTCCTGCAGGGCTTCCCAGAAGTTATCCCCGGGGCAGCAGGTCTCTGTAAGTGACCATGATTCTGGTGTGGTAGATGAAGATTTGTCTCCAAGACCTGTCCCTAATCCTCACCCAGCGAGTCAGAAGGTATTCCAGCCTGGAAGGGCAGTGGGGCTTCCCCCAGGAAAGCATTAAAGCAGAGTCCTGGCCTTTGCTAGGGCAAAAGCTGCAAGGCTTCTGTGTCCCCTCTCCCTCCTAATCTCCTCTGCCGTTCCCTTTACAAACAAGGCTTCTGGTTTGTGTGGCTTTGGATGGGCCACCTAATCTGTTCCTCAGTTTCCTCATCTGTAAAATGGGAATGGTAATCCTGGCACTAATCCTGTCTTGTGGTTCTTTGAGGAAAACCTTTGACAAACATGGAAGCTGTTCAAGTCTGAGAGGTGGAGTGGCTCTCTTTGGAGGAAGCCTTGGGGTATGGACATTGGGGCAAGGAGGTTAGATTAGATTACTCCTAGAAGAGGCTGGATCTGTCTTCCTTCTCCACTGCATCATCCTTGGCTTTGATCTAGGAGGGGTTGATGCCCAGTGATCTTGTCCTGAGGGAGGCAGACATGCAGGACCCTTCATTTACACCATGCTAACCTCTAACCCTTGAAGATGTGCTGCCTGGAGTTTGTGTGCTTACTGCTGACCTTGCATAAAGCAAGAGGTCCTAAAGAACTAATTCTGGCTCCCCTCCCCTCCCTCGTTCCCCCTTGTTATCTCCAGGTGTCTGCCATCCATCCTTCGGTTCCTGAGCTCTCTCTGGTTTTGGATGGTAGTTTTATAGAGTCGAGCCCATCGCCCAGTGAGAGGAAAATGGCAAATTGCAAGACCAGCCCTTCGTTGCTGCAGTATCCAGGACAGATGAGCTCATTTGCTCAGCATTGTGACCAGAAGCAGAGCCCCGTGCGTGATGCTGAGGAGCCCCTTTTGGTTCGGCTCCCGAGTCAATCCGGCCCAGGAGCCCCTTCTTTGAAGGCACTCAGAGAAAAGCAGTCACCTCCTTACAGACTAGTTGGGCCCCCAACTAGGAGTCCCTCAGGGCCACCGTTCTCATCTACACCTTCTCCCTCAGGGCTCCCCAAACCATTGTCTCCTGAGGCATCGGTGCAGAAATCAAAACAGTCCCCAGAAAATCATAATATTTACTCCAATGGAAACACATGCCAAGGGGCCCTTCTGGCACCGTGCTCCCCACTGGATTCCAGGCAGGCTTCTCCTCCCCCACAGTGGCTCCCCCATGGTTTGGTTCCTTCACTCCAGAATTTTGGCAGGCCCACCGAAATTCAGGTGTCTGCTCCTCCAGCTCCATCTTACTGTCCCACTAATGTCTGCAGCTGCTGTCAGCACCATGGACATCTGCAGTGTGGTCAAATAAATGTTTGGTCAGGGATGCATAAACACGGGCTCTTCCAGGAAGGCAATGCTTTTCAGGAGGGTAGCCATCCCTTTCATCCGAATGCCTGTCCAGCTCTGTGCCATAATTCAGTGAATTCTTCAGGCAGCCCCATGATCCTGAGACAGCAAGGGAGCATGGGAAACTGTAGCACTTCAGACGTAGCACCTGTGGGGAGGCTTGGGGCCTACTCCAGCAATCCACAGTCTTGCCCAACATGCATGTCCACACCCAAGCAAGCCAACGATGGAATGATGGGATTATCTCCAGATGCCTACAGGTTCCTTAAAGAGCAAGACAGACAACTGAAGTTACTTCAGACTCAGGTGGGCTTGACTATTTAAATTGACTTACCTAGAAATTGAATGCACATTGTCCTTTGTGTTTTGCCTTTTTTTCCCCCCTGAGGCAATTGGGGTTAAGTGACTTGCTCAGGGTCCCACAGACAGAAGTGTTAAGAGACCAGATTTGAACTCCTGACTTCAGGGCTGATGCTCTATCTGTTGCGCCACCTAGCTGTGTGTTTTTTTTTTTAAAGGATGCCAAACCCTGGCCTTGCTTAAAAGTGTTTGTGAGTTGAAGGCAAAATGTTTTAAGATTTGTTTCATATTTTGAATATTCTAGCTTAACATTAACTCTTTTGGAAACATGTCCTCCTGTAGCTGAGAAGCTACACAGTATTGAGAGGAGAGTAGCTTGGTGGGGTCAGGGTCCTGGAGCTTGTGTTTTATAGGGATGAGCTGAAAGAATTGGGAATGTTTTGCCAGGGAGAGAAGACCTGGGGACATATGATAGCTGTCTTTAAGTATTTGAGTCTTTTAAAACTGCTTCCATAATCTGTGCTGGGGATACATGTGCAAAAGGCCCTGCCCTGTAAGAGTTTAAGGTGATATAGCACTTGGAGGGATGGTGGCCATGGGGGGAACTTTGACTTGTTGGCCCCAGGTACTGTGGGGAAAGTCACAGGGCAGTAGGCTGCCATGTCATTGTCAGTGATGATGGTCATTTAATTGGGTTATTGTTTCCTGAGCAAGCGATAGAAGGGAGAGTAGGAGACTCACAGGTGTGAGGTGCCCAAGCTGGGCTCTTGTGGGCTTGATCCGGATGAATTGGAGCCTGGTCTGGGCTGTCTAAAGAGAGCAGAGTTGGCTGAGGTGCCTCTTGTTTGGGCACTTCTGCAGCACATAAGTCCTGTTAATGAGTGCATTGGGTTTCCTGCATGGGCAGATAGGATTTCTGAAGGTCTAGAGGATCACTCTGGGAAGGAACATGTCAAGGTTTCTTTCCTGATTAGTATATTTGCTGCTGTATAGAAGAAGGATTAGATTAGGTATGTTGGCCCCTGAGTATTCAACCAGGAGTAATAGATGGAAAGGAAGGGAACAAATATTAAGTGTCTGTTGTATGCTGTGTGTACTGTGCTAACACCTTACAAATACCTCATTTGACTGGGAATTGACCAAGTGATAGGTACATGTTTGATGGCCTGATAATCTGGCTTATAAGAGCTGCCCAAAAGTGCAATGCCTCCTGTTCCTTCTGTCAGGGACGGTTGTGTCCCAGTAAGAGTGAGGTGAGAAGCTACTGGTTGACCCCTGGGGAGTCTGCTTGGAGGAGTATTGCTCAAGGATGTGTTGGACTCTCTGGAAGCCTCTGGAAGCTGGAGATTCTGTGCTTCCTTGTTTCTGCAGTGATCGTGGGCTATTTTCCTCACAGGTTTGGTTTTTGGTGGAAGTCCATAGGAAGAAAATAATAGAATAAAGCTTCTTTAAAGATTGACCTGTGCCAGCTGTGATGTATACAATGACTGTGGATTTTGTGGATTTTGACAAAGAGAAATCTGTTGGCAACTTAAAAAAATTAATATTAATTATCCAAATTCATTTTATTAAGGATGAATTAATGGAACAATCCATTAAAATCATTAAAACAAAAGTCTCGTCAAGTCTAGAAAGTTTTGACATAATCTAGTCTTTGTGTAGCCAAATTCACGAGCGTATTAACCATCTTGTTTGTGCAGAAATGCTTGTGATTTGGCACGTGTGGGTGCTGCCATCTCTGGCTCCTGGTCTAGGACCCGGAGGTCCAGAGTGTGCTTTCTCCTCTCCTGCCCCTTTAGGATCCCTACCTGGGCCTCAGCCAGCTCGAGGGCTTGGCTTTGATGCTCGAGGGCCTCGGTCTGCTCCTGCATGGCGGCCTCAGCTTGCTCAGGCTTTTCCTGATATTGTGAAGAGGAACTTAGTCTGGATGTCAGAATGGGAGCTATTATAGAAGTTGGTGGGCAGCTGGGGCAAGAGGAGAAGGGGGAGAGAAAGGCTGTGTTTAAGCAGAAGTTGGATGACCCTTTGTCAGATATGTTGTAGTAGTGGGGATCTTTTTCAAGAGGGGCTTACCTTAGCCCAGAAGCTGCTGAGGACCTCTCCACCTCTGAATTCTGGGATCCCTGGTTATTAGCACTCTCTGGTATAAAAAGTATTTACTTGCAATACATCATCTTAACTCCTTCAGCAGAATCTGTCCATCAGGACCTTGGTCCAGTATAGATGGATGTTGCTGCAACTTGGATCTACCAGGGCCCCAAGAAGTTAGGTTCTGAGGGTGAGAGGCAGGACTGGGCAGTCTGCCTGCCTCCGAGGCAGTTCTTTTCCATGGTGCCCTTTTGGGTTAAATAAGGGAAAATACTAAATTATTTGCCATTCCAGCCTTTCCATATAACATTTGTGCAGGAATTCCAACATGATTATATTCTCTGGTTCTTGAATTTTTTTTCAGGGGGAAAAAGTAAGGTTCATAACAAAAATAATGATGAATCCATGGTACTGGGTTAAACTGAGAGGCAGCTCCCTGAAATTGAAGGATCTCTCGGTGAATGAGAGTTTCCTGGTGGGCCCCTCTGGGGATGGCTGCACCATCTGAGAAGTGCTCAGAGCCTCAGTTTCCCTTTTAAGTCATTTAAAGTTAGGTAACCTTGCTCCCTGGTTAATTAGCCTGTTTTCCGCTTGGTCCAGATTCAGCGTCTGTTGGAAGCTCAGTCTCCACGCCCCATCTCCCAGACTTCCAGCGGTGATGGCACCATGCAGAGTGAGCAGCAGCTGGAATTTGTCTCCCTGGAGGCACAGCCTCCTCCTGGCCCGCAGCTGAGGAAGAGCGTGAGCATCGCTGTGAGCACAGGTAACTCCTGTTCCAGTCGCAGGAAACCCCTCATTTTGAGGCCTGGAAGAATTATTCTGAGGTGTTTGTACAATGTGCCAGTCTGAGGTTTCTGGGTACAGAGTAAAAAGAAGACCAGAAAGAACCAAGGCAGCGTTTGTGCCCAGGGCTACTGAGTCACAGAGTCATTTTGTCTGAGTGACCCTCCTGTTGTCCAGTTTACACTTTATAAAGGAAGGTTAGAACAGCATCAGGGTTCTTTCTTAAGCCTCATTTTAATAGTAGGTACTTAATAAATGCTTGTGGCCTGCAGCTCTTCTCTGAAGAGCATCCATGGGTGCTCCCCACTGCCAGAGCCCTAGGACTGTCCATAAAGCCTTCTTTCTGGGCCGCTCTAAAGCATGGAATTTCAATGTTAGAAGAAATATCTCCCAGCCCACCTCTACCTGTATGAGAATCCTCTTCCAGCTTCCCCATCAGTTAATAAACATTTATTAAGCACCGATAGTATGTCAGCACCTGTTGTGCTAAGTGCTGAGAGAAAGGAAGAGACCTAATTCTCCTGGAACAACTCAGTGGAATGGCGGAGACAGAAGGCCCCCATTTCTCCAGCTGTGGAGAAATCAGACATTGTTGCTCTTCGGTCATTTCAGTCCTGTTCAGACCCCATTTGGCAGAGTTCTGGGGTGATCTATTGTTTCCTTTTGCACCTCAGTTTATAGATGAGGAAACTGAGGCAGACAGGGAGAAGTGACTTGCCCAGGGTCACACAGCTAAGCTAGTTCATGTCTGAAATCAGTTTTGAACTTAGGTGGAATTTGAATTGCTACCCCCTGCAGTGCCACCTAGGGCCCAAGTGGGTGACAGACAGAATAAGTTGGAGATGAGGGGGAAAATCTTAAATGAGGGGGTGACAGTCTTTCCCTGGATGTGCGTTAGGGGCCTCTAGGATAGGGGGAGTGCTTACCATTCACTCCTCCTACCTGGCAGACCTTCCTCTTCTCTTCCACCTCTCTGCTTCTGCTCTCCACTCTATTTCCCCTCCTTCAATGTCCTCCTCCTCTGCCTTGGCTGCGATCCCCTCTTCTGGGCCTGCTCTGGCCTTCCTCTCCTTCTGCTCCTCTGAAGCCTAGTTGGCCCATGGGTGTCTCTCCCTAGATCTGAGGCCATGCTCATAGGATGCTGGCTTTCCTCCTGATCTCCCCTTTCCCACACGTGTGACTTTGGGCAAGTCCCGCTCTTCAGGCCTCAGTTCCCCCCCAAGGGCCTGGGTTCCCCTTGTCTGCCTTCCTCACAAGCTCTTCTGTGCTCCGGATGAATTAAGTGTCCCTCTGCCCTGGCAGCTGTGGGGGAATCATAGATTGGGGGAGCAGGGGGTACCTGGGCAGGGCTTAGTGTGAAAGAGATGAGGCCTAAGAAGTCTGAAGTGGGGCAAGGCCGGTTTTGGTGATGAGCCTGGGGGCTGGGACAGCCTGGCCTCCTGATCTCACGCACATGCACACACAAAACACGTATGCTCCAGGGGCCATGGGCACTCTTCTCCTGGTCAGCCTGGCAGCCTCTGGCTCCATGATGGGCAGGGCAGGTTTAGGGCCTCATGGCTCAGGCTCAGTTTGTGGCAGGTTTTTCTGGTCCTGGCTGAAAGATGATCTGAGCAGGGGAGTTGATGGTTGAAGGTGCCACATGGGGCCAGAAGAGCCTTATAGCTGAGACAGGGGAGGTGGCAAGAGGGGGCCCTAGTGCCCCTTCTCCCCGGATCTGGTCAGTGAACTGAGGGCCTTGGCTCTGCTGCTTCTGGGCACATTCTTCTTGGGGCATATGGTCCTGATGAGTGAGAGGCCCTGTAGGCCCTCCCTCCAGGACAGTATATTTGGGAAGGATAACTTAGAGGCTGCTGGAGGCACACCAGTGGACAGAGCCCCCTGGACTTAGAAGAGGAAGATTTAAATTCAAATCCACCTCAAATACTAGCTGCATGACCCTCTATCTGCCTCAGTTCCCTCAACTGTAAAATGAGAATAGTAATAGCAGCTACCCGCCAGGGTTATGTTATAATTATTATCATTAGATAAGTTTTTCTGAAAGTTGTTCAGAATTTACTAAACAAAAATGCAAAAAAATACATTTACTTTCATGATTACAACTGGATTGTTGCATTTTCCTGCTTAGGGCTAGTCTTCTCCTCACTAATAGAGCAATGGTCCATAGGACGACATGAATTAGCAGCGAGGTGGGAGAGTAACTGACTTCTTATTGTCACTCCGAAAACAAAGGCTCCACGTTATGTCCTGCAGGCATCATTTGGGCCTGGTATGATTTCTGTGTACTGAGTGTGATTACATTAGAAAGATGACACTTGGAAGAAAGATGTTCAGAGAAGCCCTTCTCAGCCCCTTCCTCACTTTTGTTCCCAGGGGCCAGCTTGTTTTGGGACTCTCCCGTTGAGAATCAGGAGTCTGAAACTTCGCTGAAACAGGATGATTCCAAGCTTTCGAGCGAAGACATCCACTTGTCCGTGGACATCAATAATGAAGTGACAGATCGTACCAGTATTGCATCTTCATTAAAGGCAGTCGATATTCCAAGTTTTGACGAGAGTAGCCACGTTGTCGAAGAAGAAACAAGCCCGTCCTTGGCTTTCTCTAGGTGAGGCCTTATATACCTGTTTCTACTCCATTTCTGGGTGTTGAATACCCTCCTTCAGTCAGTGGCAGCCAGAGATGGGGCCCAAGTGGCCGAGGTCTGGGGAGGAGGGCCACATAATCGTGGCTGAGTTACTTCACTCTGCTGTGTAATACCCCAGTTTCCTTATCTGAAAGACAGCCTCATAGTATCATATTGGTCCAAATGTGAACTCTTAAGACAACCCACACCATATTTGTCCTTTGGGGAAACAGAATGTTTTGAGAAACCAAAGACTTAGGTTTCCCGGAAGCTGCCCGGCGGGTCATGGGAATAACGCCTCCGGATCGTTTATGGTCGGAACTACGACGGTATCTGATCGTCTTCGAACCTCCGACTTTCGTTCTTGATTAATGAAAACATTTTTGGCAAATGCTTTTGCTCTGGTCCATCTTGCGCCGGTCCAAGAATTTCACCTCTAGCAGAAATGAATAGGGATGGTCATGATGATGAGATCTAATATTTAAAATAAAATTGGTAGAGCTCTGTCAGTGCATTGTTTTATGTGATCCAGCTGCACTCTAAGGTAGGTCTTGTAAAGGTCCTGTCCTGTCTCTCAGTTGTAATCCTTCTCTGGGAGGAGATCTCTTTTCTGTAAATCTTTTCCTCTGTGAGCAGGTTTCTTGGGAAGCTTCTGGAGCCTCCAGCCAGAGTGAAGGTAGTCTTATGCCCATTTAACACTGCATCTGTTGATTCTGGTCATTCGGTGAGGATGAGGGGCAGCTTGTGTCTGAAAAGGAGGTGAAAGGAGATGCTCTGGAGGGGAGGGGAAACCTCTTGAGGCTGACTTAGTCCAGTGTGGTACCCTCTGGTACCAAGTCAAAAACAGTCTAGTTTGCCTTCCTGTGAAGGCTAATCTTCATTTGGGTTAATTGGATGGGTTGCCCAGAAGAAAGATTTTCCTGTCTTCCTGTTCCAGGCTGAAGGGGAGGTACTCTGCTGGTCTCCCTTATTCTGAGGCCATAGAGACCAGCCCTCTCATTTTACAAATGATTAAGAGCCTCCAGGCCTAAAACTGTAGGCCTCTGCCCTGGAATCCTTCCTGCTGCCCTGCTTCCCAGTACTGCCCTCTTCTATCAGCCTGCAGCCTATGGGCCCCAGGAGCATGACTCAGAGACAGGGGGTGGAGACCCTGTAATAGACTCCCAACAGATAAGTAAGCCATTTTTTACAGGATGCTTGCTTGTAGCAATTAGATGCACATATCACATTGGGTAACTGGGGACCGCAGCTTAATCATTTCACGGCCCTCTGCTGAGAGCTGCCTCCTCCTAGCAAACAGCTATTTCCGCCAGAACCTGGGGGTCTCTCATATGTGGCATAATATGTCTATGGAAAGAGTTCACATTAGCCTTATTTATTTTACCTAATTTGATCCTATAAGTCGTAGACCTTTTTCCAGAAGAAGCTAAGTCAATTCGTACTCTTCAATTTGAATTATATGTATATATGTTTTTTAACTTTAGAAATCTGTCCTGTAGTCCCATTAATAGAATTTAGTTAATTACTTCTTAGGAGCAATTAATCATCTGTATTGATTTCTAGCAGTACACTTGATATAAATCTAATCTTCCCCAAACAAACGCACTGATGGGGATCCTCACTGTGTGCCCAATGTCGCCCACATTTGTTTTGAAGATCCTCGGGGAGCAGGCCCAGGTTTGCGGTATTATTCATGCCTGTGGTTTTCCCTGCTATGTATACATAGATGGCACCTGGATATGTGAGCTCCCAGTGACCCCTGTGCCACCTCTGTCTTCCTGATGTGAAAGCAGCCTCTGGAGGGTCAATTTTTCCAGCTGAATGCCTCAAAGCTTGATTGGTTATTGATTGCATTGTCCCAGTGGAGAAGCGTACATAGTGTTTAGAGACTTTTCTCATTTTCTTTTAGAAGCCGTGCTTTGACAAACATAAAATATTTGCCATTGTTGGGATCACTTTTTGAATTTTTTCATTTTAAATTCTCTCGAGACTTCAAATATTTTCATTTTCTGACTCTTTGTTTCTTTTTTGTCAAACTATAGCTTTTGTTTGCCAAGTCATAACAGCAAAATGTGCCCTTTGTACATCCTTGAGGGTGTTTTGTCACCACATCTGGAAAGCCATCAGACAATCTCTACCTAAATGTTGAAGATGCTTCTGCTCCCCATCTCATTATGTCTTTGACAAGCCAGAAATCCCACTCCTGGCATGTCATCTTTGCTGATTGCTGTGGGTTTACAGTTCAGAATGGAATGTTACATTTATCAGTGCAAATTAATGCTTTCTTGCACCATTCCAGCATAACTCAGATTGGGTGATGTAGTTAGGGGTCACAGTTCATTGGGAAGCGTTAGGTGACAAGGGCCTGATTAAACCATCACAGGTTGGGTCAGCTAGGTGGCGCAGTGTGTAGAGCACCAGCCCTGAATTCAGGAGGACCCCAGTTCAAATGTGACCTCAGACACTTAACACTTCCTAGCTGTGTGACCCTGGGCAAGTCACTTAACCCCAGCCTCAGGGGGGAAAAAAAAAAAATATCACAGGTTGGACTTGTGTTCGGCCAAACTGCTCAAGAGTCCACATTTTGTCCTTGTTACCTTCTCCACATGAAATAGTTAACTGATTTGAAGAGAACATGAAGTTTGGATTATTCAGCCAAAGTAATTCATAGCCGTAGCTGCATTGTTAATCTGCAGATGACGAAGATGGCTAATTTCTGCTTATATTTCATTGAGCTCTTATTGTCATTTTGCTGTCTGAAAATCTAATGTTGGGGGATGGGGTATAAATAGATGTCACTCATCAATGAAGGTCAGTCTTCCTTTGCTGAGACTGGCAGAGCATTCACTCACTGTCATGTCTGATCCTCAAGCTCCCAATCAAGCTTTTAATTTGAGAAGTTAGCAAATGAAAGCTGTGTTTTCAGGAAGTTTTCATATGACTGACTTTTAGCAATCATACTGCAGTTCTTCCCAGCTGATACTTAGGTTTTTTGATTTTGCTTTTTGATTCACTGGCTGGGATCGTGCTTTTTTTGTGTAAATTTGGGGCTCTTTATTGTTCAGTTTATAATTTTTCTTCATGTTCTTTGTTGCTGACGAGTCTAAGTTGAAAATTTACATCACACAGGATGAAACTGGAAAAGTTAAATATGTAAATTACAAGACCGTAGATTGTAGACCCAGAAAGTTAGTTTTTAGTTGAATTATGGGGTTAGTTGAATCTTTTTAGTTGAATCCCTTCATTTTACAAATGAGAAAGCTGAGGCTAGGAAGTAAAGTGCTTTGTCCAAAGCCACCGAGCAGGAGCAGAGGCAGAAGGTGCTGGTTGGCTTTTACGGTCCTGCCTTCCCTGCCCTGTCCTCTCCTGTTTGATCCCCCAACACGTCCTCTCCAGTCAGTAACTTGGGCCTCCTAGCTGCTCCCCAAACAATACCCTTCAGCTCTCTGCCCTGGCTGTCTCTCTGGCTATCCTCATTTCTGGTGTCTGTGCCTCCTGGCATCCTCGACTTCCTTTAAAGCCTCAGCTGAACTCCCTCCTTGTCCAAGAAGCCCTCCAAGTCCTCGGGCCTTGCCTCTGGTGGTCATGTCCTTTGTCAGTCCTGTCTGGAGCTTGTTGGTGCAGAGCTGTATCTGCTGGCTGGGAGCTGGCACATAGTAGATACTTCACAAATACATGTATTGACTGCTGACCCAGCCAATGGCAAATCTGCTTTTCTCTCCACTCTGCTACACTGCCGCCTTGTGGGGAAAATGTTATTTCTGTGACTGCATTTTTAATATGCTGAGTTTAACCACTTTTAATAATACTTTTCAGGGCACATGATATATTTTGGAAAATAAACACTTCTATTTTGAGTCAGACCAGTAGTCCAGCCAGCCTGTTTGGCCTCTGATGGTGCATGAGGGGAAGTTTGCTAGACACATGCCAGAATTGTCTGACCAGTCCTAATTTCCTGTTTCTATGCCCTCTTATGAATCTGTGAATCCTGACTTTGTGAGCCTTCTTTGAGTTTTCAGCCTCTGTAATCTAGTCCTGTATATAAGTACGTCCTAGGAGGTCTTGGTTCTCTGGGCCAGTTCAGTTTGCTCAGTTCCTAGGCTGGGGCTCAGCATTGGAGATACAGAGATGAAAAACCACAACCCTTTCTACCAGCTCACAGCTTAAAATAATGGAGGCCCACGTAAGAGCCAGAGTGCCCGCCCTGGTTTCAATTTACATATGACAGCTGAGCTGAGACTTCAAGAGGTGGAAATGTCCAGGGAGTTTCTTCCAGGAGTTGAGACAAGGCTTGATTGAATGGCCAGAGGCTGAAGGAGCTAGGATAAGGAAAGAAGAGAAGCATTTATTATTAAGTGCCTTCTGTATGTCAGGAGAAGGGGAAAGGAACAAACATGTTTTAAATGCCTATTATGTGTGAGGCACTGTGCTAAATGCTTTACAGATATCTCTTGTAATCCTTATGAAAACCCTGAGAGGGAGGTGCTGTTCTTAAACCCATTTTACAGTTGAGGAAACTGAGATAGACAGAGGTTAAATGGCTAGCTCAGAGTCACACAGCTAGTAAGTGGCTGGGGCTAGACTGGACCTCAGGTCTAACTTGAGGCCCCTTGAATTAGCCTTTGTTCCACCAACTGCCTCCTGGTATTTGAGGGCACTGGACTGGCAGCGCTGCTGTTCCCAAGGCCCTTAGCCTCTCTCTGTCAAGCTCAGAGGAGATGGTCAAGGTTCTGGGAGTTTGATTTGTCAGGCTGCCTCCTGCCTTCTTTCAGTCTCCCATGTTGCTTTAGCTCAATTGTCTTGCTGCCCTGTGAGTAGCAGGTTGTTGATAGCAGATGGGAATGAGGGGCTCCTTCTCTGTAGCTGTTCCTTCCCTTGATGGCTGTGGGGCCTGTGGTAGAATCGGGGTGCCCCTCCTCCTGAAATGCTGCCTATCTGCCTATTGGTGCCACAAGGTTGGAGGGTCTAGGTTGGAGGATTCTGTTGAAGGATAGATGGAAAGACCTGGTGGTCCTAAGGGTAGAAGGGCAGGAAGGAGGCAGAGGTCATGAGTCCTTAGGGTGCCTGGTTTAGGTCTGGAGTTTACAGTACATGGACACCATGATGGGGCACCTAGGAAGGCTTGGACATCTTCCATCTTAATGGAAGGATTAGAGTTCATCAGAATGGAGTGATTAGCTTGTCTGCCTACTAGTGGGGAAAAACAGGGGCGCCCGGGCCCGCAAACCTTGGGATGGGCTTGAGGATTGGGGGGAGAGGAAAGAGAGATTGGAGACAGACTAGGAAGGACCCAAAATCCTAAGCCAAAGAGTTGTCTTTTCTCCTGTAAAGAATAGGAACCTGCTGAAGGCTGTGGAACAGGAGAATGAGACTTTCAAATCTGGGCTTTCAGAAGTGTGGAAAGAGCACTGCTCTCAAGTCCAGGACCTGAGTTCAAATCAGATGGGGAAATTGAGACTCGTTTTATTTATTGAGGCAAATAGGGTTAAATGACTTGCCCAGGGTCACAAACCAAATAAGTATCTGAGGAAGGTGAGTCTTCCTGACTCCAGGCCCAGGGCTAACCACTTTGCCATCTACCTGCCTGATTCTTGACTTTTTGTCTTTAACTAATAAGTATTTTACTTTTTCCAATTATATGTAAAGGCAATTGCAATTTTTAATATTCATTATTATAAAACTTTTGAGTTCTAAATTTCTCTCCTTTCCTCCCTCCCTTCCCCTTTTTCTAAAACAGTAAACAATTTGATTTAGGCTATATATGTATAATCAATGTCAAACATTTCCATATTAGTAATGTTGTGAAAGAGGAAGCAGATCAAAAGGAAAAAAATCCACAAAAAATTTAAGTGAAAACAGCATGTTTCAGGCTGCATTTGGAGTCTATCACTTCTTTCTCTGAATGCACATGGCATTTTCCATCACAAGTCTTTTGGAATCGTCTTGGATCTTTGTATTACTGAGAAGAACTAAAAGTCTGTCACGGCTGATCATCACACAGTGTTGCTGTTACTGTGTACAATGTTCTCCTGGTTCTGCTCACATCACTCAGTATCAGTTCATATAAGTCTTTCAGAAAAACTGGGTTTTTCTGAAATCCACTATTTCTTATAGTACAGTAGTATTTCATTACATTCATATACCACGGTTTGTTCAGCCATAATGGGCATCCCCTTAATTTCTAATTCTTGCCATCACATAAGAGCTGCCATAAATATGTTTGTGCATGTAGGCCCTTGTGAAATGATTCTTTTTTTTTTTTTAATCGTTTTTATTTACCAGACATATGCATGGGTAATTTTACAACATTGACAATTGCCAAACCTTTTTTCCTAATTTTTCCCCTCCTTCCCTCCCTCCCCCTCCCCCCAGATGGCAGGTTGACCAATACATGTTAAATATGTTAAAGTATAAATTAAATGCAATATATGTATACATGTACAAACAGATATTTTGCTCTATAAAAGAATCAGACTTTGAAATAGTGTACAATTAGCCTGTGAAGGAAATCCAAAATGCAGGTGGACAAAATTAGAGGGATTGGGAATTCTATGTAGTGGTCCACACTCGTTTCCCATAATTCTTTTGCTGGGTGTAGCTGGTTCTATTCATTACTGCTCTATTGGAACAGATTTGGTTCATGTCATTGCTGAAGATGGCCACATCCATCAGAATGGATCATCATATAGTATTGTTGTTGAAGTATATAATGATCTCCTGTTCCTGCTCATTTCACTCATCAGCAGTTCATGTAAGTCTCTCCAGGCCTTTCTGAAATCATCCTGTTGGTCCTTTCTTACAGAACAATAATATTCCATAACATTCATATACCACAATTTATTCAGCCATTCTCCAATTGATGGACATCCACTCAGTTTCCAGTTTCTGGCCACTATAAAGAGGGCTGCCACAAACATTCTTGCACATACAGGTCCCTTTCCCTTCTTTAAGATTGGGATATAAGCCCAGTAGTAACACAGCTGGGTCAAAGGATATGCACAGTTTGACCACTTTTTGAGCATAGTTCGTGAAATGATTCTTAAGACATTTCCTGTTCTAAAATTCTGATCCCATGAAATTCTGCCTTTAGAGAAGATAAATGACATGTGTTCCAGCATGCATATTTTATAGCTGTGAACTGAAGCCCAAGGATGGGAAGAGTAATTAAAATAACCGTAATAATAACTCTACAATTTGGAACTATGCCCAACAAAGTATAAAACTGTGCATACTCTTTGATCCAGCAGTGTCACTATTGGGTCTGTATCCCAAAGAGATCATAAAAGAAGGAAAAGGACCTACATGTGCAAAAATATTTGTGGCAGCCCTTTTTGTAGTGGCAAGGAACTGGAAATTGAGTGGATGCCCATCAGGTGGGGAATGGCTGAATAAATTATGGTATATGAATGTTATTCTATAAGAAATGATGAGCAGGCTGATTTTAGAAAAGTCTGGAGAGACTTACATGAACTGATTCTGAGTGACATAAGTAGAACCAAGAGAACACTCTACACAACAAGATAATGTGATGATCTACTATGATAGATGTGGCTTCTTCTAAGTCATACAGTGATTCAAGGCAATTACAATAGACTTGAGATGGAAAATGCTGTCTGCATCCAGAGAAAGAACTGTGGAGACTGAATGTGCATCAAAGCATAGTGTTTTCACCTTTTTTGTTAAGTTTGCTTCTTGTGGGTTTTTTGGGCTGATTGTTCCTTGCACAACGTGACAAATATGGAAATATGTATATGGATAACCTATATCAGATTTGCTTGCTATTTGGGGGAGGAAGAAAAAAATTGGAACACAAAATCTCATACATATATTTTATTTTCATCTTTTATGTGTACTTTTTACATGTATTTGGAAAAATAAAATACTATTGAGGAAAAAACAGTAACTCTACTAATAATAAATGTAATAACCAGTGATAAAAAGGCAGCATTTATAAAAGCATGTTCGAGTGTGCAAAGAAATTTACATAGTATCCTTTAAGAGAGACACTGTTATGATCTTCATTTTATAGATGGGGAACTGAAGCAGAGGTAAAGTGACTTACCCAGGCTCACTCAGCCAATAAGTATAAGTATCTGAGGCAGAATTTGAACTCAGGTTTTTCTGACCCCACATCCAGCCTTCTATCTCCTGTACCACTGAGCTGTCCAACATTTCTCACAGAACTCATGGCCTCACTTTCCAGTCTAATACACTTTGTTCAAACACTGTTGACATCTGATGTTTCCTCCCTATCCTGTTCAAGTCCTCAAGCAAGCTGGGACCTGCATTTGGTCTACTTTATCATGCATTAATCCTAGGGCTCTTAGCGATCATCAACCTCTATCTCATTTCCTTTAGTAAGAAAGAACTTGAGGTAGGGCCATGTTTTACTTTCAAGTTTTTGGTGCTAGGACTTCAAAAAGAATTGATGTATTTGAGAATAAGGGACAGGAAAAAAAAAATCTTAGTGTGCACTGAAAATCTTCCTCAGGTGGTGGAAGAATTAGATGCAGATTCATAAGACCTTTTATGTACAGGGTGCCTCTCTTAAAATAGATGGTTTGGGGTATTTTTTTCTCATCTTGTTCCCCAACGAATGACTGTCTCCAGTATTTACTAGGGGCATATATGCCCACAGCAGATAAAGAGTCCTTGTAAAGCCCAGAGGAGGAAGTGGAATGGGAAGTTCCTCAGATCCTTCCCTACTCAATATGGAGCAGCCTCAACTCCAGAACTGCTGCCCTGGGCTATGATACGTAGCTGTGGGCAGAGGGACTGAGACCACTAACTTGCTGAAACTTGGCCTGGCATCTTTTTGGGGGGGGGGAGGGGAGGAGGGATTAAGATAAGTAAGCAAATAAAAATAAAACAATCAAAAATAAAAAAAATTCTCAGGGACATTCATTGTAGAGGTATGTGGACTATATCTCGCATATTTTGTTTTTCTTATTTTTTTTTTAATAGCTTTTTTTTTTTTTTTTTTTTTTTTTTTTACAAATACATACATGTCAAAGATAATTTTCTTCATTCACTTTTGCAAAACCCCAAGTTCCAAATTTTCCCCCCTCTCCTAGATAGCAAGTAATCCATATAAGTTAAACAAAGTTCATTGCTTCTAAATATATTTCCATATTCATCATGCTGTACAAGAAAAATCAAAGGGAGAAAATGAGAAAAAAAGCAACAGACAGTAACAAACAACAACAAAATACTCTGTTTAGATCCATACTCAGTTCATGCAGTTCTCTCTCTGGATGCAGATGGCTCTCTCCATCACAAGTCTATTGGAATTGGCCTAAGTCAACTAATTTTTTTTTTTTTTTTTTTTTATTATATATATATATATATTTTATAATATTATCCCTTGTATTCATTTTTCCAATTTACCCCCCCTCCCTCTATTCCCTCCCCCCGACGACAGGCAATACCATACATTTTACATGTAAGTCAACTAATTTTTAAAAACAACCAGGCCCATCACAGGTGATCATCATATAATTTTGTTGTTACTGTGTGCAATGATCTCCTGGTTCTTCTCACTTCCCTCAGCATCAGTTCCTGTCAGTCTCCCCAGGCCTCTCTGAAATCACCCTGATTATCGTTTCTTACAGAACAATAATATTCCATAACATTCATATACCATCACTTAGTCAGCCATTCTCCAACCTATGGCATCTACTCAGTTTCCATTTTCTTGCCACTACAAAGAAGGCTGCCACAAACGTTTTTGCACTTTTCCCTCCTTTATCATCTCTTTGGGATACAGGTCCAGTAGAGATACTCCTGGATCAGAAGGTATGCAGAGTTTGGGCATGGTTTCAAATTGCTCTCCACAATGGCTGGATCCATTCACAATTCCACCAACCAGACATTAGTGTCCCAGTTTTCCCACATCCCCTCCAATATTTATCATCATCAGTATTAAGATCCCTGTATCTTACTGTCTTCTCTCTTCAAACAGTGTTTCCCCAGCCGCAAGAAAGGAGCCTGACTTACCACTGTTTCTCCCAAATTCTATACTGGGAGAAGGTATTAGTGGGAGGTTACAGTCAGAACCCCCAGCGGACCCTGACAGCCGAGCCTCAGCAGCAGCAGTGGGTGAACCCCAAGCCGAGTCAACTCAAGTGAGGGAGCCCTTGCCGCCGTCTCCATTCGAGGATCAGAAGTTTTACCAGGAGTTATTGGTAAGAACACTATTGAGTGCTGTCCTATTTGGATTGGTAGGCACTTGTTTAGAGACCATGAATAGGTTTTGACTTTAGTAACTTGAATAGGTGACCATGTTCCTTAGTTTGGTTGCATGTTGGATGCAGGGCAGTTGAGCTGGCATCAAGCATCCCACCTTTTTCTGACCATCTGTGGATGATGAGTCACGTTGATATTTCCATTTTTCCTATAATGTACACTGGGCAACTAGGCCCAGGAACTTCCTCCCCATAAGCATATTTGTTATTCAGACCATATCTTTGGAAATACAGGCTTGGTTCTAAAATTAGTTTGGCTTTTATAAGTCTGTACCTAATTAAACAAAATGCAAAGTTAAGGAGGACTCACACATTTATCTAAGCTACTCCAGAAACTTGCTTGCTGGGTCTTCTTGACTCAGCTTCTCCAACCGTAAAATGGGGTAGACAACACTGGCTTCACAGTGAAGGCCCTTCACAGGGAGGACTTGTTACCATTGCTTTTGGATTGGAGGACGATAAATGCTCTCTCAGCCTGTGCAGGCAAGTGAATGAGCAAGGGAACAACAGCAGTGGTTTTTTCTTAGCTTTTTTCCCCCCTAATACCACTTTTGAAATCAGTTTTTAATTTCTTTTTATTAGGGGCAGGTAAACCAACTGTTAAGTACTTCTTCCAAAGACACTGAGCCCCCATCCACAAGAGCAGCAGCACTTCCCAGCAATGGCAGCACTGGAACCCAGAATGAGGGGGATAGAAAAATCAAAAGACCTGACCCCAGTCGGACAGACAAGGACAGTGTCCTTCATGCCACCCTTAAGCAGCTGAGAAATCTTGGAGTAAAAATTGACTCCCCAAGTAAAATGAAGAAAAATTCACATAAAGTGGACCAAGCCAGGTAATCTTTTTGTGTTTCTGAGATAAATGGGCACATGTCCAGTCTTGGGATAGAATAACCATATTTTGATGAATCTGATATTCTGGGGATATTATGAAGATCTCTTTAGAACTTTATAGTCAAGAGCTCTGGCCAGAGACCCAAGTGGACCTGCTGCTTCACGAGCTCCTTCCGCTGTTTCCTCTCCTCTCATCGGGACCTGGCCACATTCGGTGAAAGGACTTTGAGACCCAACAATTAATTTTTGTAGACTGGCTCATTTATTGTGCTTTGATAAGACCCATGGGATGGAAAGGGGCCTGCATTTTGGTTATCAGCTAAGCCCTATTTCCAAGACCCTTCTATTTCTTGGCCTGTGGGTTAGCCATTTGTGCAAGAGACAAAACCTCACAGATATCTTGGCAGAAGGATTCCAGTTCTTCATTGCTTCCATTTTACTCAAATATCAATGCAGAACAGGAAGTAGAGATGGAAATTCCTAGAGAACCTTTCGGTAACATCCAAAATGGCTTTAGTGACTTTCTCAAGGAAGTGAAAATGGAGGTTAGAATGGATCAGGGTGCGGTTTCCTGTATTTTGCAGTGAGATTTTCTACCTTGTGATAGTAAATGGGATTGAGGTTGGCAGGAGGTTCACAGCACATCTGAAAGGCAGTAGGCTGGGCTTAAGTGTGGTTTTAATAGCCTTGGTGAGAACTAATTCAGTGGGATTTTGTGTCTGAGAAACATTTGACTGTAATGGTCTGTGATTTCAGCATGATCCTCTGAGATGCTTCCTCCTTTCAAGGCTCAGCTCTAGCCCCTCAACCCTCAGACAACTTCCCAACAGAAAGCCTTCCTGGAGGATTTCTCTGGCTTGGAATGCTCTGCTCCCCCTCCCTCTTCCATCTCCGGCCTCCCTTCCACTTCTGTATGAATTATGTGTTTCTGTCTATGTACGTGTTGCCTTCTCCCATCAGGACAGGAGATCCTTGAGGGAAGGGGCCAGTTTTGGATCTGGGAGAAAAGGAGTGGCTGCCTTTCTTTGTGTACCCACTTAATGCTGTGTCTGGCACTGACTTTAAAAGTTGTCCCTGACTTACTGAGAGGTTATATTCCACAAGTCACTGTGCAGGTCATTTCTTTTTCATGTTTGGCAAAGCATCTTTAAAAGGTAGGGAATTCACCTGGAGCCAGTGATGGGTCTGACTGTTCCACTCTCAACGTTGTGGTCTCCAACTCTATCTCAAGATTGAGATTGATCTGATCTGAATCTCTGAGAAAGTGAGTCAAGTCCCTGCCCTGTCTGTCTAGGTATTGTGGAGGATCTGGATATTTCAGGGAAAGCCTAGTCTCTGTAGAATGTACACATTGAGGGGGGTTTCAGGAGTTGGTTCCCCAGTGTTCTCGTTACAGTTAGGCAGGAGGCTCAAACTCAGTCTTGGTCTTCTGTATCTTTCAGTGTATTGGCGTGCATCAGTCCCGAAGCGGTCATCTCTGGATTAAACTGTATGTCCTTTACTAACGTGGGCATGAGTGGCTTAAGCCCCAACGGTGTGGATCTGAGCATGGAGGCCAATGCCATCGCTCTCAAATATTTAAATGAAAATCAGCTGTCACAGCTCTCCTTCAATCGAACAAACCCAAATCTTCCCGACTCGTCCTTCAGCCTTCTCCATATCAATACAGACAAAAATATGGTGGGGCTTAGTTTGATCTCGCCAAACATGTCGTTTGCCACCAGGAAATATATGAAGAGGTACGGGCTGATGCAAAGCAGTGACAGTAGTGAGGATGAGGAAGAGCTTCCAGATGCGACCGAAGTCACCAAGAGTGAACATTCATTGGATCAAACCTTGGCGTCTGGCCCCGAGCAGTTTAGTTGTCACAAGGATGGCCCTGGAAGAGACACTGAAATTCTAGATTTGAAATGCTACAACCAGGAGGTGGTGGATGCCCACTGGCTGCCAAAGCCTGAGCTGCTAGCGTTAAGAGACGTCACAAATCAAGCAGCTCAGCCAAGAGCCTCAAGCTCACCTGAGGATGATTCCTCTGCCTTCATCCTGAGAGACTTAAAGAAAAATCCCTCCGTCAAATTGCTGACTGGCAGGCCTGAGTTTACTCAGCATCCTGAGAAGGAAAACCAAAGGGACATTCAGGTGTTGCCTGAAAATCTGCAGCCTTCTGACCCGCTCAGAGAAATGAATAGCATGAATTCAGTGGGTACATTCTTAGATGTCCGGCATCTCAGGCAGCTGCCCAAATTATTTTAGGTATTAAATAACTGCCCACCTTTCCTAAATTGGGGCAGAGGGCTAGGCCGGGCCAAGGGCTTGGTTCTTGAAGAGAATGAGTTGGCCCCACTGAATTGGGTAACTGAGGTCATTGTAGAGCTCATCTCTGAAGTGATCAAAGAGCCAGTAGCCCATACCCCAGGAAATGGCCAGCTGTTCTGCACAGAGCTCTGGTTCTGGGAGTCAGTACTGTAGTCACCAGAACAATGGAGGTGGAGTCCCGGGTTATGAATGCTTACCCTCATTCTTAGGGTCTAACACTGGAAAGAAAAATCATTTTAGCTAATATCTTGGTAAAGGTTGTTTACTGTCAACTTGTGTTAAAGTTGATTCAGTCTCAGCCAGCTCCCCTCTATGCATATGCCCTGAGTTACTATGAAATAAAGGACTCTCAGCCTTGGAGAGAGGATTATTACCCTTTTAGAGCCAGGCAATTTGACTTCTTTTTTTTTTTTCTCTAATACATTTTTCTAAAATACATTTTATTTAAGAACTTTCTATCTTTCCTTTTAATTAAGCTGCTTATTTGTTAAAAATCTTGAGGCAATTTATACTATTGGGATCCTGCATGATTGAGGCTTGTGTGGCACTGTCTGTTCACTGGGTTGCTCTGACTAATCCAGAGCAATTTGTTTGTGGTGTGTGTTTGTAAACTTGGGATTGAGTTTTTCAAGTGTTTGAATTTAATAAAAATGTGCAGGCTGTCTGCCTTGATCACCTGCTAGCGTAGCCTTATAGATCTTTTTGTTGGGAAATAACATCCTTCAAACGTTAAGGAACATTCAACATTTTTGAATTGGTCAGTAAAAAAGCCGATTTTTGTCATGAGATGTTTTCTGTTCTTGAATTAAAAGAAAGCTTCACGAACTACTTTCTGGAAGTTTGATGATTGTGTCCTGGAGAGAAGAGTTCTCCACTATTCCTCCCTTAAAAAGAATAAATTATCAAGCAAAAGCATCATAACTGCAAGGCTCTATAAGATTGCTATTTTGAAGGGCTATGGTTTGACTCTGTAGGATTTTGGTTGATTAAGTCCATGGTAAAAACTCCTGTCAAACCTTGGCGTCTGGCCCCGAGCAGTTTAGTTGTCACAAGGATGGCCCTGGAAGAGACACTGAAATTCTAGATTTGAAATGTCACCTGTTGGTCCAGGGAGACAGATATGAAGCAGTTAAAGCTGAGCATCGTTCCCTGTGCTCAAGATAATGATATGGTGGCCTCCACGGGTCTCCATCTCCTCTACCTTCTTACACTGTTTTTCTGTGGGAGGGGTTTTTTTGTCTGAGTTCACTTCATAGAAATCTTTAGAAGAGGGGTTTCTGGGAATCGTTCTGTATTTTAATGGAATGGAGCTCCCTGTGATGCTTGGGGTATGTTTCGCTTAATCTCAGGCCCAAAATGAACCTGTTCACTATTTCATGAGTGTGGGCTCCATGTGCAAGACTAGAAAACACCTTAGAAGAGTTTGGGGAGAAAAACAAGCAAAGAATCTGACAGTCCCTGTCCAATAAAACAAAAGCCCTTTGAACCTTTCATGCCAAGCATGACCAGTCAGGATGGAACCTCAAGCCTTCCAAGGTTTGACTGACCTGAGGCTGTCAGATCCAAGAGATTTGGGGCTTTGGAACCACCCAAATCATACGTGGATCAAAGAATGTTTCTGCTAGAGTTTGTGAATGGCCACCACTGATTATTCCCTCTGACCACCTTCAAAAGATTCCTAGTAGAGGACCCCAGGGCTGTTCCCAAAGCTACTTCCTTGGAGGCATCACCATCAACTTTTGAGCAGCTGTGTCCAGCAGCTTTGTTGGCCAAATGGAATTGTGACACTGCAGCCCTTTTTCTTTCTTTGTTTTTTTTTTTTGGTAAATTCATTTTTTTTTTTTCTTGAAAATTCATTTTTTTTACATATTTCCATATGAGTCGTGTTGGAAGAGAAAAATCAGAGCAAAAGGGAAAAAGCAAGTAAAAGAAACACAAGGAAAAAAGTGAAAACTGTATGCTTTAATCTGTATTCAGTCTCCATGGTTCTCTTTCTAGATGTGAATGGCATTTTCCATCCAAAGTTTACTGGAATTGCCTTGGGTCACTGAATTGCTAAGAAGAGCTAAGTCTGTCATAGTTGCTAATCACACAATTTTGCTATAACTGTGTACAATGTTTTCCTTTTCTTCTCACTTCATTCAGCATCAGTTCATGTAAGTCTCTCCAGGCTTTTCTGAAATCAGCCAGTTCATCATTTCTTACAAAACAATAACAAACATTCTATTTTCATATACCATAACTCATTCAGCCATTCCCCAATTTATGGGCATCCACTCATTTTTCAATTCTTTGCCATTACAAATAGAGCTGCTACACATATGCATGTTGTACATGTGGGTCCTTTTGTCTTTTTTATTTACTCTTTGGAATACAAACTTAGTGATGTCATTACTGAATCAAAACTCTGGGCATAATTCCAAATTGTTCTCCAGAATGGTTGGATCACTTTACAACTCCACCAACAATGCATTAGTGTCCCAGTTTTTCTACATTTCCTCTGTTAGAAACCCAGTCTTGACACTGAAAATCAGATCTTGAGGAAAATTTATTAAAGAAGAATCTTAAGGAATTGTCTTAATGTTTCTGGCCAGACGTGGGCTCCACTCCTCTTCAGGAAGAAGGAGCACTGAGCACAGAAGTGAGAGAAGCTTTAGACTTGTTAGTTTGGCGCAGTCCCTCTCTTCAGAGCTCTAATTGCTCCGTTTCTCCTGGATTACAGTCTTTCTGATGTGTCCTAAATATGTCCTCCTTCCTTCCTCACACATCCCCTTTTCTAAAATGGTGGAAAACTCCTACAGGGTGTGTTTAATAACCAATTAACCTATTAAGCGGGGGCAATGGTGATTTGTCCAAGGCAAGTCATTGGTCCCAATTAGTTTGAGCTGGGTCAGATATTATCTCATTTGTATCTTGTATGTATGTAATTGTTTGCATGTCTCACCTATTAGACTAAGAGTTCCCTGAAGATGGGTGATATATATTTTTTGCCTTGCTTTTTGTTCCCTATGCTTCATTATGAATGCTTAATAACTACATGCAGACTAACATACAGATAAACATTAGAGAATCAGGGCGGAGTGAACGCCCCAACTGGGAGGGTCCTGCTACTTCCCCAGTGGGATGTCCCTTAGCTGAGCCTCCCAAAAAGAGATGGAGATGAGGAGAGGGATCCATTCCAGACATAATGATAAGAAAGGCAATGCTTCATGTGTCTGATTTGAATAGTTTAGCTAGAACCTAGAGTATGTGGAGATTTAACGTAACATCACGACCCTAAGCTGAAGACTTTTATTCTAGAAAATTATATTTATATTTATTTTATTCTGGAAGTACAAGTGAGCCACTAAAGATTCTTGAGTAGAGAGGTACCTGCAGGAAAAGGGCTGGATAGAGGAGAGGCTGAGAATGAGGGAACCTTAGGAAGGAAAATGCTGCTGTCTCAATTTCTTCAAACAGGATTTCTTCTCTAGTACCCCTCACTCACAAGGAATCATTCTACCTATCTAGCCATGCTTGGTGATGAAGAAACTCACTTCCAAGGTGTCAAATTTTATTTTTGAACAAAATAGGAATTTCTTAAATTGAGCTGAACTCTGCTTGTGTTTCAAAATGGTTTTATCACTTTGGGCACTTCCTCCAATGCAAATCAAAACCTGACATCTTAATATATACTAATAAACAATAGCCAGAAATCGTCTCCTTTCGGTGGCCTTAATAGCTGACATTTACAAAGCACATCAGCATTTCAAGGTACTTTATGTATGATCTTATTTGAGCTCTACCACAAAGCTCCATGAGTAATATTGCGGGCAGGATTGCCATTTCATGGATGAAGAAGCAGCCTCAGATACCTTAAGTGATTTGTTCATGTTCACATAGAGTCAGAGGCAAGATTTCAATCCACTGAGGTGCTCCTTCCCCCTTAGTTCTTTGCTAATCTACTCACCCCATCGACTTGAAAAAGATTTCTTAGATGAGCATGATCCAGTATGATGCTGGCTAAAGAACACCTCCATGTTCTGCATGTTCTAGGTAGCCTGGGTGAAAATCTCACACAAACCAACAAAGATGCTCTTTAAGAAAATCCAATACTAAAAACATTGCACATAGATAAATGGATGATTCATAGCATCTAAGCTGGAAAAGACCTAGTGACTAGTCCAGTCTGTACATGAATTGGACTCTTTAGTATACCCAGTACTTAGCTGAGTGTGCAAATAGATGCTTAGTAATTGTTGATTGAATGACTACCCACCCAGAAGATGACTCTGAGACCTTCAGTAAGGGGAAACCATTCTCCTCCCAAATGACACACCACTTTGAGGCAGCTTATTGTTAGGAAGTGTTCCCTTGGGTCAAACCACACTTGGCTCTTCTGCATTTTCTTTTCATTGGTACTATTTTTCTTAGCTCTGCCTCTAGAGAAGCGGGGAACAACCTTTCTAGTACATGCAGATAGTGTTTCCAGGTCAAACGGCTCTAGCTTTTTTCAGCTGATTCTCAGTCACTGGCCTAGTCACTCTCAATTAGTCTTCAGTGTATCATTTTCCAAAATATGACAACCAAAGTGGAGCATGAGACTTCTAAATGTAGTTCAACTTGGACAGCAAGATTAGCATCATCTAGTTCTGAATATTTTAAATTAAAATTACATTAATTTTATTTTGAGGGGAGAGGGGATTGCTGTATCACACTGTTAACTCATAGACCTTGCACTTCACTAGACCCCAATGACTAAAATTACATTCAGTTTTTGTTTTTTGTTTTGCTTTGGTTTTTTGCTACTATATATTGAAACATCGGCCTTTTCATTTGCCTTTTTTTTTTTTTTTTAATTTGGGCAACTTGAGAAATTGATTTTTTTAACCTAAGTATAAGACTTTACTTTTATCCTTGAACATTTCATAGGAGTCAATTTCTTTATGAAAAGGTCCATTACAACTTTAAGCAGTAAGATTTCCCCATCCAATACTTCCAATTCCAACTACCAGAATATCTCCACCTGGATATCCCATTATCTGTGCAAATACATATCTCTACTTCCTTCCTAGGTAGACCTGCCTTTCTGATTTCCCTATCTCTCTTGATGGCACCACCAGGTTAATTCACCGACTTGAAAGCTCGGAGTTATCTTCTAAATCTCCCTGTCTTCATCTGTAACAGAACTACCACTTATGTAGCCCTTTAGAGTTTGAAAAGTACTTTGGAAAGGTCTCATTGGATTCTCACACTAATCCTGGGAGGGGCAGTACAGTTATTATCCTTTTACAGATGAGGAAACTGAGGCTGAAAGATGTATCTTCCCAGGGCTACGCAGCCAATGACTGAGACAGGATGTGAATCTCATTCTTCCTGGGTCCAAGTGCAGGGCTCTCTCCACTTTGACACCTAGCTGACATACAAATTGTCTCTTGTGCTCATCTCTTTCTCTCCATTACCATAACTATCACCTGGTGCCTGGACTGCAGAGAAGCTCCAGCAAATCCCTCCAGCCTCCTTCTTCCTCCTCCCCCCCCCCCCCTTTTCATCCTGCACTGGCTGCAGACTAATCTTCCTGGAGCACCCCTGTCATATCGCTCCAGATCAAGTCCAAATACCTCACTCTGACTTTCAAAGTCTTTCGTGGTTTTGTTTTATCAAACCTTATCTCTCATTGCTTTCCTAGGTACAGACCCTCTGTCCAGGCTGATTTCCTTGTTTTTTTCACACCCAGAAGGAGAGACTGAGAGATAGAGACAGACACAGATATAGAAACAGAGATAGAATCAGGAGAGAGGCAGATGAGAAAGAGACAGAAATGAGAGATGGGGAGACAGAAACAGAAAAAGACAGAGGAGGAAGGAGAGTCAAGGCCACACAAAGGCACAGAGACATACAGACACAGAAATAGAGTCATAGAGATGGAGACAGATGAGAGAGGAGAGACAGAGACAAAGACAGGGAGAAACACAGAAAGGAGGGAGGAGAGAGTGTGTGTGAGAGACACGAGACAGACAGAGACAGATTCCCACTTTTCAATATTCTTTAATTCCCTTTCATTCACATAATCTTCCCCTATCCACATCCTTACTTCTTTTTTTTTTTTTTTTTTTTTTTTTTTAATTTTTGTTATTATAGCTTTTTATTGACAAAACCTAAGCATGGATAATTTTTCAACATTTGACCCTTGCAAAAACTTCTGTTCCAACTTTTCCCTCCTTCCCTCCCCTCCCCTAGATGGCAGGCAGTCCCATATGTGTTAAACATGTTAAAGTATATGCTAAATACAATATATGTATACATATTTATTCAGTTATCTTGTTGCACAAGAAAAATCAGATTTAGAAAGAAGGTTAAAATAACCTGGGAAGAAAAACAAAAATGAAAGCAAAGAACAACAGAAAGAGTGTAAGTGCTATATTTCCACATCCTTACTTCAACTCCAGGAAGCCTTGGCTGGCCTTCCCAACCTATAGTCAGTTTTTCCCTTCCTGACTTCTCTGTACCATGTATTTGGGTACTTAACAATCATTTAGCACATCATTCTATTCTGTTTATATTACTTTCTAACTTGTTCAGATCATGTACCTGTTTCCGGGGATGTCAATCTTTTCTTCCCAAAGATTCCCCCAAGTTCCACTGGGCAGGGGCCTCCTTCCCACTTCTTTCCTATTCAGCAAGCCAATCAACATTAAGTACCTATTTGCTGGCCGAAGGCTGAGAGAGAAGGGAGTGTGGATGCCCCAGAACAATAGCACTTCCTGTTCCTAGAATTCTTTGAAGTTTGCAAAACACTAACTAGGTTAACTCATTGGATCCTCAAAGCAACCCTGCTAGGAGGTAGATGCTAATGTCATATGTAATATATATTATTAAACCCGATTTGCAGATGAGAAGACTTAGCTACAGTTACCCAACTAGGCCAGACACGAATCCTGTAACTAGCTTTCTCAGTGATACACTTGGTCTACTAGGGCAGGGTGACACATAGACAAATAATATGAGAACATTGCTTAAGGAAAGGCTGCCTCAGAAGAACTGGCTTTAAGTTCTACTTCTGATACATATCAGCAGTATGTCTCTGGGCAAGTCACTGATGGAGCTGTGAACTGATCCAATCATTTTAGAGAGCTAACTGGAATTATGTCCAAAGAGCCATAAAACCTGATCCTTTGATCCAGCAATATCACTATTGAGTCTGTTTCCACAGATGATTAAGTAAAGGAAAAGAACCTTTATGTTTGAAAATGTTATAGCAGCTCTCTTCGTGGTGGCAAAGAACTGGAAATTGTGAGGTTGCCCATTTCTTGCGGAATGACTGCTCTCTCTGACAACCAATGAATTAGGTCTAAGGCCCAGAACAATTTGCTTTCTGGTCTGCATTGGTATTTTCCTCACTGGGAGTTCTCCATACTAGGGTTTTTCTTTTTTCTTTTTCTTTTTCTTTTCCTCTCCTTTTTCTTTTTCTTTTCCTCTCCTTTTTCTTTTTCTTTTCCTCTCCTCTCCTCTCCTCTCCTCTCCTCTCCTCTCCTCTCCTCTACTCTACTCTCCTCGGTGCTCTATCCACTGTGTCATCTAGCTGCCCTAATACCAGAATTTCTTAAACTTTTTCCACTCATAATCCCTTTTTGTCTGAGAAACTTTTACACAGTCCTGGCTATATAGGTATAGAAAACAGGTATACGAATCAAACATTTACTGATAAATCATAAATTCATGATCCCCCAAATCAGTTAAGTCACCACATATGGAGTCTTAAGCACAGTTTAAGAAACTTTGTTCTGTAACAATAAAATCATAATTTGGGGGGAGGGGAGTTCAAGAAAGAACTTTAAATAAAGAATTGGGGGAATTGGGAAAGGCTTCTTAAGGATGTGGCACTTCCCAAATGATCTGAGCTAGAAAAGAACTCAGTCATCTTGTCCAGCTTGGACCTGAATGAGAATCTTCCTGATATAATATTAATAGTTCACAATAGCCAATGACTGTGGCACTTCAAAAATTTTCAAGTACTTTACAATTATCTTGTTTGAGCTTTCCAACAAATCTGGGAGGGGAGCTAGATGGTGTAATAGTTAGAGCACTCGTTCTGAAGTCAGGAGGACCTGAGTCCAACAAACGTGGGGTGGGGTTTCTGCCCATTTTGCAGATGATGAAACTAAAGTTTGGAGGGTTGAAGTGATTTGCCCAGACTCATTCAGCTCATAAGTCTCCAAAGCAGGCTCCAAATCCAGGCCCTCCTGATTCTGAATCCAACTCTTTCCCCATGATCTGGGCTGCCTTGCCAGTATAGCCAGCAAGTGGTCAGGCAGCCTCCTCTTGCAGACCTTCAGCCATGCTCCCCCTCACTTTGGGGGACCCATTACACTTTGGAACACCTTTGGTTTTTCAGTTTTTCTGCATATCAGGCTCAATTGGCCTTTCTGAAATTTCTCCCCTACATGCAGCTAAGAGGAACGGGTCTTATCCCCCACGATAACTGCCCTTGAGATACTTGAGGGCAGAATTCTTGGCTCCGGAGCCTTCTCCACCTAGAACATCTCCAGTCTTGTATGAGATGAACATGAGGCTCCTTGGCCAACGTGATTGCCCTCCTTTGGACACTCGCTTATCACAGTTCTTCTGAACTATTGGTTAGATTTGAAGCTCATCATTCAGATGGGGCCTGGTCAGGGCAGGGGCCGGTCCCTCAGTTCTCAAAACTACAGCTCTTAGTGCAACCAAGATCATACTGGGACAGCTAGGTGGAGCCATAGGGCAGGGACGGCCGGGCCTGGAGTCAGGAAGATTCATCTTGAGTTCAAATGTGTCCTCAGATACTTCCTAGCTGTGTGACCCTGCTCAAATCACTCCGCCATGCTTGCCTCAGGTTCCTCACCTGTAAAATGAGTTGGAGGAGGAGATAACAAGCCACATGACTGAAAAAGACTAAACAGCAGTTTCTGTAGGTAGCACTTTAAGGTTTATGAAGCACTTTACAAATATTATCTCATTTGATCCCTCCCAAGAACTCTGGGAAGTAGGTGCTATTGTTGTCATCCCCAGTTTACAGATGGGGAAACTGAGGCAGACAAAGCATAAATGTGCCAAATAGGTACATAGTAAGCACAGGGATGAGAGGGACCCTAGAAGTGTTCTAGGGAAAACAAGGAAAAAAGCCAGTCAACGATGTAATTAATTTAGTTTTCTTCTTTGTAAAATGGGGGTGATGAGATTGGACAAGGTAGGGGCATCTCCAAGGGTCCTTTGAGCCAACTCTAGTCATCTCTGAGCTTGACTGGGCTTCTCTGGGGCCTAAGCTCTTCAGTTTTTCTGACTTCAGATCTAAGCATACCTTTTAAACTTC